>NC_041711.1:33390215-33662715 GCF_900700375.1 Denticeps clupeoides | reverse complement strand
TCCAGGTGGGTGAAGGGGCTTTAGAAAAGTAAGGATCTTTTTGCATTTCTTCTTTCCCTTCCCATCTCTTCCCTTCTTTCAGACCGAGATTGAAAATCTGTCCAGTTCTCTTTCTTCATTTGATTCCAAATCACTCCGTCTGGGAAAGGAAGTCAGCAGTCTGGAAAGCCAGCTGCACGACACCCAGGTAACGCAAAGTCCCCGACACTAACGCTCCTTTATCCTGTCAGAACGCTGATCTGTTGTGAACCCGCGGATTCTAGGAGCTTCTGCAGGATGAGACCAGGCAGAAGCTGGCTCTGGGCTCCCGGGTGCGGGCCCTGGAGGAGGAGAGGACCAACCTGATGGAGAGACTGGAGGAGGAGCAGGAGAAAACAAAGGAACTGACCAGGCAGATCCAAGCTCATACACAGCAGGTGTGTGTGTGTGTGTGTGTGTGTTGTGCTTCATCAGTAGTGGTCAGATTCTGGCTGTTTTTATACAGTAACAGTAATGCATCTGTAGTGTTTCCATGAATGGCCAAAGAGAGTCACATTTTTATTTTGACTAATTTACTTTTAGCATTTCCAGGCCTGTCGCCGTTGTTACGTTATCACCTCATCGCAATTATTTTTGCAGAATTGTTTGAATTGCTTCTATTAATCTATATAAACGGAAATGTAGAGTTTTCATCTCTTGGTTAAACAGTGGTTAACAGGTACTAGTTTGTTGACGTCTCCTTCTTCTCCGTCTCCTGCATGAGTGGAGAATCATGGGTAAATTAGTTGCCAAACATCATTGCACCACAGCATTCACACAGTAGTAAATAAGTGGGTGTGGTTATTCTGACGCTCCACCCCTCACAATATGCAGGACGCTATGCATCGTTTTAAAAGGCATTTACATGTACAGTAGACGTCCTTATCCAGAGCGACTTACAATCAGTAGTTACAGGGACAGTCCCCCCTTGGAGACACTCAGGGTTAAGTGTCTTGCTCAGGGACACGATGGTAGTAAGTGGGATTTGAACCTGGGTCTTCTGGTTCATAGACAAGTGTGTTACACGCCAGGATACTACCACCATTAACATTTGAGTTCTTTCATTGTGCAAAATAAGGTCAAATGAAACCATGATGATGCTTCATCTTATTTGAAGTGATATACGTTATACGCTGATATATACGCTGATATATACGCTGATATACGCTGATATATACGCTGATATATACGCTGATATATACGCTGATATACGCTTATATACGCTGATATATACGCTGATATATACTCTGATATACGCTTATATACGCTGATATATACGCTGATATATACTCTGATATACGCTGATATATACGCTGATATATACGCTGATATATACTCTGATATATACGCTGATATATACGCTGATATATACGCTGATATATACTCTGATATATACGCTGATATATACGCTGATATATACGCTGATATATACTCTGATATATACGCTGATATATACGCTGATATATACGCTGATATATACGCTGCAGCTGGCAGAGCTGAAGAGGCAGTCAGAAGAGGTGAACGCAGCGGTGGAAGCTGGAGAGGAATCCAGGAGGAAGATGCAGAGGGAGCTGGAGAACGCCACTCAGAGGGAGCGAGTGAAGGAGGAGGAGAAGGAGAGGGTGGAGCGGCAGAGGGACCGGCTGAGGGAGGAGATAGAGGACATGACCCTCGCCCTCCAGAGAGAGAGGCAGAACTGCACTGCCCTGGAGAAGAGGCAGAAGAAATTCGACCAGGTAGGGTTAGGAGATGTGTTCTGGAATGATGCCATGCAGCGGGCACCTTCATTTCACGCTGCTTCTGGATTGGTGTCAGTGTCTGGCCGAGGAGAAGGCGGTGAGCGCCCGCCTGTCAGACGAGCGAGATCGCGCCGAAGCAGAGAGCCGTGAAAAGGAGACGCGGTACCTCGCGTTGTCACGTGAGCTGCAGGAAGCTTTGGACCAGAAGGATGAACTGGAAAGATCCAATAAGCAGCTCCGCATAGACATGGAGCAGCTCGTCAACCAACAGGATGACTTTGGCAAGAATGTGAGACGCTTTCTCACACACACACACACACACACACACAGAGGAGAAGTAGAACATTCCTCTCCTCTCAGGTCCACGAGTTGGAGCGCTCTCGCCGGGCTCTGGAGACGGAATCCCAGTCTCTGAGGGACCAGACGCAGGAGCTGGAGGAGGAGCTTGCGGAGGCGGAGAACTCGCGACTGCGGCTGGAAGTCACACTGCAGGCCCTCAGGGCTCAGTTCGAGCGCGAGATCAGCACCAAAGAGGAGAAGGGAGAGGAGAAGAGACGAGCCCTCAGCAAACAGGTGCACTTTACATTTACTGTACTTACCAGACGACCTTAACCAGTCCCCCCCTGGAGACACTCATGGTTAAGTGTCCTGCTCATGGACACGATGGTACTAGGTGGGATTTGGGTCCTGTGTGTACTGTGTAGGTGAGAGAGTTGGAGACCCAGCTTGAGGAGGAGAAGACTCAGAGAGCTCAGGCTCTGACCGTCAAAAAGCAGCTGGAGGCGGAGCTTCAGGAAGCAGAGTCCCAGGTGGAGGCGGCGAATCGGGGCAGGGAGGAGGCTCTGAAGCAGATGCGGCGCCTGCAGGTAGCAGCTCGGAAGTAGTCGTGTGTGCATGTGCCTGGGAGGAGGAGAGGGAGAGGGAAGGAGAACGGTGGAATTGAATTTGTGGTCCTCAGGCCCAGATGAAAGAAGTTATGCGGGAGCTGGACGAGACCAGGCTGGCTCGTGACGAGGTTGTCGCCCACTCAAAGGACAACGAGAAGCGTCTGCAGACTCTGGAGGCAGAGCTGGCACAGCTTACTGAGGTGTGTGACATTTACGCCTGTTTCTGCTCGGTACTCGGTACTGTGGACTTGTTGGAACTGAAATCCCGTTCACGTCCTCAGGAGCTCTCGGTGTCTGAGAGGCTGAAGAGGCAGGCTCAGCAGGAGAGGGACGAAATGGCTGATGAGATGGTCAACAGCTCCACTGACAAGTCAGTATTGAGTGTTTTGGTGTCAGAAAGAGTATTCATAATACTGATATGAATAGTACTGTGTGTGTGTGTGTGTGTGTGTGCCGGTTCACTAATAACATCTCTCTGATCAGAGCTGCACTGTGTGATGAGAAGAGGCGCTTAGAGGCCAGGGTATCTCAGCTCGAGGAGGAGCTTGAAGAGGAGCAGAGTAACGCTGAGCTGGTGGGAGAGAGGATGAGGAAGTCCGCTTTACAGGTACACCATGACTATACTACTTACTCTACTTACATTTTTGGCATTTACCAGATGCCCTTATCCAGAGCGACTTACAGTCAGTAGTTACAGGGACAGTCCCCCCCTGGAGACACTCGGGGTTAAGTGTCTTGCTCAGGGACACGATGGTAGTAATTTGAAGGCATTGGGTCTTCTGGTTCATAGGCGAGTGTGTTACCCACTAGGCTAGTACTAAAGCAATATAATAAATAATTTATTATATTTAATAAACGAATAGATTAAATAAATGTATTTTAATGTTTTGGGCCACTCCTCATGCTGCAGAAGTGAAAAATATATGTGCGTTGAGCAATTAGAGCTGTAATCAGGCCTGAAATGTTAAGGCCGACCCGACCTGACAAGTACAGCTTTGTGCTCTACTCCAGCTGTACTCCAACGTTTCACCTCCAACGACAGGGGCTGAGAATTCCAAATGAAACTTTTTATCATTTAAGAAAATGAGCATTTTATTAAAAAACTAGCATTTAATACATTTACAACATGCAAACACCAATGAAACCAATTTACACCAGAAACCAATTTAAAAGCGGTGAATCATTGGAAAGGATAGTATACTACAGACCGGAAGTTCGTGTTTGCTGACCGCTCTTTTATTGGACAAGCTCGACTCGACCCGAAATACTTCCCAACAGTGCGCCTTCATTTGCCATTTTCCAGCCAGCTGGTCCTGCAGAATCGTGTCTTTCATGTAAACAGGTAGCCGGAGGAATTTCAGAATCGACGCCAGTGCTAACTGGGAATTTTAGTTGACAACCCTAACTCAGTCCACTACAGCCACTATAAGTACAATACTTGTACACTAGTGCAAAGCTACTACAGGCATGACGCTAGACAGTCTGCTACAGGTACAAAAATATGAAGCGCATTTACACAACAGATACACAATACCTGTACTGCTACACTACACTTCAGGCAGGGCCTGTGTCCTCCACTCCCATCTTTCTCACCTTGGTCAGGTGGAGACCCTGACGGTGCAGCTGGCCGGCGAGAGGACCCTGGTGCAGAAGAGCGACGGAGCGCGGGAGCAGCTGGAGAGGCAGAATAAGGAGCTGAAAGCTCGCCTGGGGGAGATGGAGGGGGCCGTCAGGGGCAAACACAAACTCAGCATTGCTGCCCTGGAGGCCAAGATCGACTCCATGGAGGAGCAACTGGAGCAGGAGAGACAGTAAGGGAGTCAGGAAGGGTGAAGGTGGACAAAGAAGAGGACTAGGGAGTGATGTTTCTGTCTTCTTACAGGGAACGGGCAATTGCCAACAAACTGGTCAGGAAAACGGAGAAGAAACTGAAAGAGGTGGTGATGCAGGCAGATGATGAAAGGAGACATGCAGAACAGTACAGAGAGCAGGTGCAGCGCCATCACTCCTCCATCTGCTCCTCCTTCTTGTTCAGTTGTTCACTTGCTCCCGTGTTCGACCTCCTCAGCTGGAGAAGTCCATGGTTCGGCTTCGGCAGCTGAAGCGGCAGCTGGAGGAGGTGGAGGAGGAGAACTCTCGCTCCAACGCCCTGCGCAGGAAGCTGCAGCGAGAACTGGAGGAGATGAGTGACAGCAGCCAGAGCATGAACCGAGAGATCAACGCACTACGAAGCCAGCTCAGGTGTGTATTTGGATCCGTCTGTGTGTGTGTGAACCATTATGTCCACACTTTTAGGGCCATTAAAACAAGTTTGGGAACGTGTTATTCGTTTATACATTTTTACATAGATGAAAAAGCAAATGCTTATGGTTGGGATTTGGTGTATACAATATGGAACTGGACCCGGGTCTCTGCTCCACAATGTTCTTTCCTGGATTGGACCCAGAAACATTGCCATATGTCTTCAAAAAACACTATAACAACCAGCAATAATGTGCATCTCATCTGCAAAATAAATCAGAACAGCATGTACAGCAAGTTCAAAATGCAAAATACTAACATGCATCTATTAAGACGTGGCAGATTCTGCATCGATGCAGTGCAGAACATAATCGATTATGTCATAATGGGGCAGTGGTGGCCTAGCGGTTAAGGAAGCGTAATCAGAAGGTTGCTGGTTCAAATCCCGATCCGCTGAGGTGCCACTGAGCAAACACTGCTCCCCGGGCGCCTGTCATGGCTGCCCACTGCTCACTCAGGGCGATGGGATAAATGCAGAGGACAAATTTCTCTGTGTGCGCCATGTGCTGTGCTGCTGTGTATCACATGTGACAATCACTTCAAAAAAAAGAAAGTGGTATAAAAGTTCTAGTTAAAAAATAGTGGCGGTAGTGACTGTGGCGGCCTGATCTGAGTACAGCGCTGCTTCAGGTAGGAGTTCAGCCTCGTCCTCATGGATGTTCGGAAAGAACACCATACGTGTTTTTTCGGCACTTTGTAGCTGCGTTTGATTGCCATTTCTCGCGTGTTTGATGGACTCAGCTCAACATTCGGCGCAGTTCTGCGGCAAGAAAACGTTGCATGCAGCGTTTACCATCACAGTGCAACCAGACATACATGAGTTAATGAATCGATTTCCTCCTGTGCTTATATACTTGCACAAGGACCGTAGTAGAAGGAAATCTTCAGACTAATAAATACAAATATGTACGTGTGTGTTGTTACAAACCTTACCGATTGATTCTCGCTTACGTTGGCTGCTTATATTAATAAGCATTCGTGCTACAGACACCCATAGCTTTTTACTTTTGTTCAGGCCCCGCCTCCATGTGTGTGTGTGTGTTTATGTTCATGTTTGTTGTTTTGTTTTTGTTTATTCCATCTTTTCCACGTCCACATCATGCTGCATGTGTCTGTTCCCCAACACCACTCAGCATACCGGACTGGAGACCGGAAAAGTAGGTTGGCTTTTTGTGTGAGAAAGATGCGTGTGTATCTGTGTGTATCTGTGTGTGTGTGTGTGTGTGTGTGTGTGTGTGGTGAATTCTGCTTATTTCTTTCCTCTGTTTGTTTCTTGACCTTCATCTTAATAAGAGTAAACGGTCAAACAGGTCATTCCGAAAATACAAACCATTCGGGTGCAAAAAAGAAATCTGACACGGAAGGCCGGTACAAATTCCGAATTCCAAATTTGCCTTTATTCTGGAGGGCTGGGATCTGGTAGGATTTGCGTTTGACAAGTCTTAACTTTTCCACATTATTCTAAAGAGAAATAGCTGTTACACTGCATCAGAGCCTTCTCGGTCCCGGTCCTCTGTTGTCCTCTGCTGTTCTGTTCTAGGGACCATTTACTGTCCATCCTTTGTGACCACCCTACAATGGGGTCTCTGGTTATCTGCTTAAACGCACATTATAAAGCAGTCCTTTTCCAAACTAACAAGTCTGATCTTCTGTAATTAACATGATGTGTTATTCACTCCATATTGTCCATGTCCATTAATCATTTTTCTCTTTGCAGGCGTGCCCCTGTCCCACTCTCAGTGCGATCTGGACGCAGAGCACTGGTGGATGACCTTTCTCTGGAAAATTCTGATTCAGAGGAGCCACCCTCTTCCCCAACCCCTTCCAGTGGTGCCCCTGGGACCCCCATTCCCTCTGAGCATGCTCTGGGACCACCACCACCCTACAGCCTGAACGAAACCGAATGAGCGGCAGCTGCTGAAAAGATCCACTGACTTGCAGCAGGAGGAAATGTAGAAATACAACATACAGATCAAATGGAGCAGAATTCTAACACAAGAAAAGACTACAACTTCACCAGCTGGGAAATGTTTCCCAGAAACTTCACTCAAAATGCATTTACTTGATGTGGCAGTATCACGGTGGCTTCCATGCTGAAGGCCTCTGTAAATCCTGAACATCTGCATGTTTATAATGAAGCAGCAGATTTGTGGTCCTGTCAGTGTTAAATATCACATTATCACTGTTGGGCTTTAATCAGACCATTTCTGTCCTCTCTTTCTCGCTTAAACAAATTGCTAAATTCTTAAGAAGTTCTTGAACTCTAGAAAGTCATTAAAAAGTTAATTTAAAAACTGATATGGTGATATGTTTAATAGTGAAGTTGAATAAGATTTTAAACTCATGACGTTCTACATACATACTAGTAGTAAAAAGATTAACTTGATGAGTGAGAAACAGAAACACAGTTCCGTTTGCATAAACTAATAAGAAGCCAATTGTAGTACATGATTATCATAATGGAATAATAAGCAAGTCTAAACCTTTTCTAGACCGAGCTCATAATGGTTATTCTGAGAGAATTCATATCATTTATCAAGCTGTTGGACCAGAACTCATCTCATGCACTGACCCGGCTGGTAGACAGATCATTAGGAGCTGGTGAGAGGTAGATTATTAGACAGATAACTAGTTAGGTAGAGTTTCTTAACTTGAACATGACTCAAATTCGGCCAGCCGAATTTTAATCTGCGTTATTTATGAATGATT
This sequence comes from Denticeps clupeoides, assembly GCF_900700375.1. Classification (NCBI taxonomy): domain Eukaryota; kingdom Metazoa; phylum Chordata; class Actinopteri; order Clupeiformes; family Denticipitidae; genus Denticeps; species Denticeps clupeoides. The sequence goes on along the minus strand of NC_041711.1, from coordinate 33,655,061 downwards.
TTTTTGTCTCTGTGAATATATGACGTATCTCCCGTCTTCCTCATCTCCTGCTTTGGGCTCCGTACGGGTGTGAGATGAACAGGCTGCTCAGCAGCTAGTTCCTGGATTTGGGTGTCGGTGGAGGGATGGTGGAGGGACCAGTCCCGTGAATGACAATGTTTTTTGCAGACGAGAATGAAGCCAAGTATTGTACCGTCATTTCTCATCACAACCATATCATAATCTTATAAGACAAAAAAATTCTGTAATTTCTTTTAAATAATGGTGTAAAATATGAATGAAAAATATGTATGAATGGAGTGTTTTTTTTACATTGGCGTATGGATGAGAAAAAGGGAATTAAATGTAGTTTTAGTAGTGTAGTCTCTGTAGTTTAGAGCATTATTATAAAAAAGATTCCAGATGATGATATTAAATGAGGTTCAGTGGAAACATGTGAATCTTTTCTAGGTAAAAAAGTACTTAAATTAAAAACTGAAATTTCCATTTTTCCTGTCTGAAGAGACATTGCTGCCGTGAATCAGCAGAAAAATGCCCCCAAATCCTTCTGAAATGCCACCTGTTCACCTACGATTGTCGATTGTTCCAGCCCTTCATTATTAATCGATCCCTTCAACACAGATTACTTTTTTCATTTTAGAATAAAACCATGTCTGGCAGTCAGGGCGCATGGTCTGATGAGAGAAAGATGTGTCTTTAAGAGACTCATGGGTGTTTAACGTCCACTCACTACTCCCAACAGTTGGTGTAAAGTCTCAGCTGAGGTCATGACCTGCGGCGAGTATGAGGAAGGTGAAGTGCGTATGCTGGTCTGTCCTACATTCATGTACGTGTGGATTTGTCTGCCTGTCTCTGTAGAAGACCCCTTTTGGTGCTACGTATAAATAAACTGGTTCTGCAGTACTTCCAAGCTCAAATGACACCTTCCTGAAGTCTGAGGAACCCGAGGAACCTCTTCAGTGTTGACAGTGTGAGAGTGTACTGAGAAAAGGCTTCTGTACCGTTCTGCGTCCTACGTTACGTCGCTGTTTGCTTTGTACAGCTCAGCCATTATTTGTTGGCAGAACGGTTTCACGTGTGTGAAATGTGGACATCTTCATCTGTGTGACATTATGGTGTAATACAGGATGATTTTCTTCTGAATGATATTTGTTAACAAGATACCAAGAAACAAGCTGTACTTGCTATGTCTTGTAAACCAAAAGAAGTTTGATTAAAGATAATGATTCATTGATAATAATAGTGGCTATAAACAGACCATATGCACCTCAGTATGTGTTATATTGATATATTACGTATCATCTCTTTACCATATTAAACCAATTACTGGAAGGAGAACGACAGTTGCATACTTTGTTCTTTTGGTAAGTTTACTGCACCAGTAATCAGGACGCACAATTCCATCATATTAATGTTGCCATTACTGCATATAGAAGAATTTTCAAATATATGCTTTGAATAACATATTTATTTGTTGGTTCCATTTTTAATATGAATTTTATTTCAATAATCAAGCAATATGAATAAATAGATACATTTTGATATGCACAAACACAATAAAATTAGGGTAATATGGTCCAGTAGTATTTACTGGTGAAACATGTAGAAGAAACGTTAACATTTTGTCACATTCATTTTAACAGTGGTCCTTATATAATAGTTTTATTTTATTTTCATGGTGTGGAATTGTCACTTCATTAAGAATTCCAAGTATTTTTCAAAAATGATAAGCAAGTTCAGCCACCTAGTAATGTGCAGCCTTACTTTTAACACAACTGTATTCGGCACTATAATCATGTCTAACGGTTCCACTCATCTCTTCCTGCACGATATCATTAAACAGCCAGTCATCGTTCAGTGGTGGCGTTAACATCTTACTGGACTGGGGCTTTTGGACAGGGGCGGGGAAAGATAGAGCCACGCCCATGAACGGGGTTTGACCTTGTGAAGCAGCGCTGTAGGAGTACAGACCAGTGTTTTCTCTATGTACACATGAACTTCTCAAGCAGTTATACTGGTTGCTGGAAGTGCCAGTGACATGTCCTTCCATTGCTTCACTCAGTGGAGTGAACATCACATCAGAGGTCACTAATGGGTGCTGGGCGCACGGGGCAGCGCTGCCACTGTACCGACACTCGCTCCCTATGCAGTCAACGCCGTCAACGTTCAAGCCGGTGATGTCAGGAGTCTCACGTCCCCAATATCCGGCGTGTGCATTCACACAAGTGCTCAACTGACCCCTAGTCAGGTCCAGCGATGGATTCTGCAGGAGACCGAAGGAGTCGTCAGCTACGCTCGCGTGGTGGGCTTGGTTGAAGAAGCTGCCGCTCTCCCTGAAGGTGTCGTGGCAGCGCGTGGTGATGCCCCTGCTCCCGTGGACCACGCTGTCTTCTGCGTTCTTTAACTGGCAGCTCGGTGTCTCGGCATCCTGGGAGGAGACGTCACTTTCACTCACATGGCTCCGCTGGCTGTCCATGGAGTTTAGAAATGCGCTGTCACCTTGAGCCGTGCAGTGAGAATTCCAGCTGGTTGCCATAGTTACCTGAGGATTTTGTTGCCCCAAAACATCATTCAGGCCGTCGGCCATATATAGCTGTTGCCTCTCCGCAGTGCCTTTCCCTTGGACCTGGTAATGATGCGGAGACACTGTCTTCATTTGGACACCAAAATCACAGGAATCGAAGGAGAGGGGGGAGATCTCCGGCGAGGATGGGACATTAAAGTGTGGGGACAGATCTCGCGATTTGGATGAATGGGGTGTGAACAGCTCTGGACTGTGTCTAATTCTGTCAATGCTGTCCAGCCAGGTGCAGATTTTGTCCTCCGACACCCAGCTGTCGTAGTCCAGACAGGACGCTTCTTGAAGACCCCCTTCACAGCCAGGAACAGGGGGATGCTCCACTTCCTCTGTGTTGCATAACCTGCCTTTGTCTGTCTTTTTGTTTCCACCCCCTGTGGGACCGCCGTTGGTTGGTTTCCATTTTGGACTGCATATTGTCTTTAAATTTGGACCATTTCTAAGGCTCGTCTGATGTATTTTGCGCTCTACAAGGCGGTTGTGGAAACAGGAGCCATCTTCTTTTTCTTGACTTTCATAAGTCTTCGTTTCATGTGAACAAACAGACATTCCTGATGAGGGAAGAGATGAAAGACTAAGACGAACCATTCTTAAGTCATGATTTAAGTATACATTAAGATAACATATTATTAATATTTTCGTTAAGAAATAAAGCCTAAGCACCTTCTTTTAAGATGTCAGGGTCATTATTTACTCTCTGTGGAGACTTGGAACCTAATTGGTCGGGTGGAGCCGCTGAGGAAAATAGGGAAGAAGCCAACTGATGATTTGCTGCCTCAATCTCTGCAAATTTCCTATAAAGAGAAATGATGGAAATGAATGCAATTGCAATTTCTGTATTCATATAAATATAGAGAGCCGCTGTTTGGTTTACCAGATATGGTTTACCTTACAGATCTGACATTAAATAGATTTTATTATAAATATTGGGCCACCACCTCCCCTGCAGAAATTATATTATATTGTTTAGACACAAAAAAATATGCAATTAATAATAAATATGATACCTCTGGATCATGTTGTGAAGAAACCTGCGGTGGTTGACCTGCCTCTTGGATGGCCGGTTTTTGCGTGGTTTTTGAAGAGTTCGCATCATGTGACCTGCGGCTGATGTCACGAATGTGAAAAGGTCTCGACCCCACGGGGCTCCGTGTTCCACACCAGTTTCAAAGGCCATTGTACTGGATGGACGCATCGCTGTAGGACAAAGTACATTAAAGCCAACAGCCATCAGCACTCTGAACAGTTTAACAGCTACTAGATAAAAGAACTAAATCTGGACCTTCTGCCTGATCTGGCCGAGAGACTAAAGCAAATTTTGCTGATGAATAAAGCTACTGTTAGATGGCCTATAAAAAAACAGAAGCCTTTACAAATAAGACAGTAAATGCAGGTTTTTGCATTATTAGATATTCTTTCATAATAATCTCAAACCATGTTTGAAAATGTCATTTTTTTAATGATAGAAAGAATTGTGAGTAGGATACATATGAATTAAAAGGAAATGCTTCATTTCAAACACAATACTGACAATATGAGACAATCCTAATTAGATCTCTGATATTACTGTTATTTAATGATTTTCATTATCATATCTGCAATGACCCAAAACCCACGAGATAGTTCTGTGGTCAAAAAAATAAAAATTCTCTTTTGTCCAACACTCTTCACAAAGCATATGAAATGCATATAAACTCACCTGTTGCACTGAGTGTGTCCTCCTTTCTGTCACAAACTGAACACTACAAAATAAAGAGCCACTGTCACATGAACCGAGCTAAATCCTGAAATAAAATCCCATTGTGAAATGATTTGCTTCACACCTCCATCTTCTGTGTTTGCCAGTGAGGCTATTTCAGTGTAAAGATGGGATGTCATTGTCAAAGAGGAAGACAGAAGGCAAAGGGAGGAGTCACAGACGATGAAGGGAATAAGGCTGACTGATGACTCCGTTTAAACGGCTTCAATTGATACCAGAGACATCCCTGGTGGAGAGAGTGACAGGAAGTGGGTGAAGAGATGAAGGGGAAAATGGGCACAATTATCTGAGAGTCAACTGGTTTCTGAAAGCGTGGGCCACCGCTGCATTGTCACAGGGTCTAAAGGCCGCTTGTTAAACAGTAGCTCTCAGAAGCGCATCAGCCAAGATGTTAACAAGCCCTTAATTGATCAACTTAAACTCTGCCCCTCATTAACACATTCTCCCGTCTAAGAGCTCAGACAGTTGCTAGACACAAATTGTCCCTAAGTCTCTATAGGGATCTGACCCAGAATTGCTTTTTACCCGTCTATGGGATTGTTGAAATGAATGCACCATCCACATCACAAAGCTGTCAAGGTTCAATAAGGGATTTGCTTTATAGGAAATGATGCTGTGGTTGCATGGATAAAAACACATACACCGGCATGTTTAAATATGTAGTTTGTTTCAAATTTTACAGAAAGGGTCTACCTCTTAACTCTTATTAATATATATCTCACTGAACAGCATAAGGTATGGCACATAAGACTGTATGAGCAATTATAGCCTTTAATATTAACTTACTTTAATTTTTTTTTGACAGGGAATTAACACACAATAACATGATTAAAATACATTTATGGAATTTAGCATATGTTCTTGTCCAGGGTGAGATACATCCGTGCATAGCAGTCCATAGCTATATAGCGAGACATAAATCATCAACTGCTGTTCGGCCGTTCTGACAAGAGGTGCCGGGGCTGGGAAGGAGAAAAAATATAGATTATTGTTTAAGTCTTAAATAAGTCTTCATGCAGGTCTTCATTTGATGAGCATAGGCTGAAGATGAGAAGTGCTTGATGCTCTGAGTGGACGAGAAGTGACCCTCTGCTTGATCAGTGCCAAGAGATAAGAAGGAATGGGCCCATTCTTCACATTAAAGGCAAGAGTTTTGAATGCAATCAGCCACAGGAAGCCATGCTGGTTTTGAAGCAGCATTGTTAGCACCAGGATGTTAGCAAAGGTTCAACTACTAGAGAGCTGCAGTAGTTCATATCACAGAATTTAGTAACTGAGCAGGAATAAAGAAATGGTCTGAATCATCTGATGGTGTAAAGGTTTGTAAAGGTCTGATGTTATCTGATGTTTCTGCATGAACGAGTAACACTGTCAATATGAGAAGTCTTTGTGTAGTGTGACAAGATCTCTTGCTTTCTTTAAAGAAATAATAAATGTCCCGATGGTGGATCCCCTTTGATACACAGTTCAGTCTTACTGGGATTCAACTCGAAGTGGTGGAAAGTCATCCAAGAGCCAATAGTTTAACATGTGGGAAAATGAGAATGAGCAGAGTATCATCTGCACTCTCTGGTAGGAGAGTCTGTATGACATGTCCAAGTATTTTATTGTACAAGGAGAAAAGAAGAGGATACAAGGACAGGGCCTTGCGGAACTTCAGTAGACAATCTTCAGCAAGGCTGACTGGGATTCTTGCCATGCCATTTCCAGGCTGAATCTGAAATCCAGTGTAGTCAATCGATAGAGAACAATGGGGAGTTTAGTTGGATATGAAATGGTAACAGGGTGGAATAAACTGGAAGTCATAAAACACCAATTACTTGAGAGGAGCAAACCTCTGCCAGTAGTGTGAGGAGAGCATGAGAAGGCAAAGGCAGACGAGAGCGGCCAGGGTGAGTGTCTGCATATGTCTATATGGTGAGGGTGAGGGTGACGTAATTTCAATTCTCTGCATGTCCTGTACATGTGGCAGAATTGACAATAAAGCTGACTTTGACTTGACTTTTGACAAGTCTCGTGAGCACCAAGACACAATGTCAGCCTTCAGGATTCAAGGTTGGCAGTTCCATAAAGCACCATGGACCACTGTAGGGAGAAATGAATAAGAAGCGGGTTTCTTCTTGGTCTATAGAATTTGTGAATGGGAATATGCATGAAAGACATTTTACGATCAAGTAGAGGCAGTAACATGAGGTACACGTTGCTACTTAGCCAAAGTTACGATATACAGAGTATATGTCTATAGTGGACTTGGGTGAGGGTGAAGAACACACCTAATCATTTTACACCCTGATTCCCTGTGTCAGTCCAGTTATAGAAATAAACAGGTTAATCTCCAAGGCATTCATTATTCTATATGATTGATTTCAGAATAAAACAGAGAATTCATCCATTGAAGTCTGCAACACTCACCATTGTCATAGCGGCAGCAAGCTAAGGAGGGAGGAGTGGTCTGCTGAAATCTATATTTATCTACAGCACACATGTGCTGCTCACAGCTGCACCACGACAGAAGACTGTTTCTGGCCTGCTAGGGCCTCATGCTACACTCTCTGTTTGCATGTTTGAGTGAATTAATAAATGCAAGTGTTGAATTTGCTCTCTGCATGGGTGAGTTGACATTTGCTTTATGATAATTGGACCATATAATGTTATAATAAAAGTGTCTTGTCCAATGTTTTGTGTAGTTCTTGGAAATGGAATAATTATGCTTTAACCTGCTGTTCCAGTGACCCAAACTTTTTATAAACTTTCACTATAAATTAATGTTTGAGGAAAATGTCTGTAATGCTTTACATGCCTATGTAGACTGATTATATACATATTTACTCCAATTTACTCCAAAATGTATTCATTAGTCTGTTTTATTATAACAAAGCAGTTGTATATTCTATTTTTCTGCATATTCCTCTCCTAGTCAGTTCTGTCTTATCTGTCATTGCTCACAGACCTTTGACCCACAACCAGTCAGCAGCTCAGGTTCAGATTTCTACTGGTTAAAGTCTCTAATAGAAACCTCCCACTTCACTCTATAGAGCCAATAGGCCACTTCCAGGTAAGTAATGAGTTTTATCACATGGATCAACTTCATTCTATATCTTTAGAACAGTTGATAATGTCCTAATATAGTAAGATTTTTACCCATATATATGTATAAAGTTCTCTCTAAGATTATATATGAGAATTTGATTCTGGATGTATGTGTTATGAATTGATATTTTTCTATTTGTTATACTCTTCAAACTACCTTATGGTTGACTGAAAACATATATGTATTCTCATTTAGTTATATGTAAAGTTATATGTAAAACATATCTGGCCTCTGTTAAGCATTTCAATTGTAGAATCTGCACCAGTAAAATAAACTTAATGAGCAAGTATGGCCCTGATTAAGAATTTAGGGGTTCCCACAAAATTAAACCAATTTTAACCATTGCAATATTAGCATCCATATTGTTCCATGCAGACATCATGAAGAGAGTCTGGTCGTCATTCAAGTCTCACCCATATGTGAGTAATGTCATGGGATACACAACCCTGTTTGCCACAGCAGACATCATTCATCAAGGCATCCTGGGAGGAAAACAGAGCCAAACAGATTCACAAATGCCAGACCTTTTCATGACCGACATCGATGAACAGAAGAGCCAGTTAGAAAGGACTGTCCATCAGGACACCACTAACCTGTTACACAGCATAGACTGGAAGCAGACTGCGCGTGTGGCAATGGTAGGATTCTGTTTCCATGCAAATTTCAATTACCACTGGCTGAAGGCTCTAGAGAGGATGTTACCAGGAGGAAGGATGAAACAAGTGACACTAAAAGTTGCACTGGACCAGCTGATTGGTGCCCCTGCAACAATCAGTGCATTCTTCATAGGTGAGGGGGCTCTGATAACCCAGTCGACTTCGATCATTGTTTTAGAACACAATTAATTTATTCATTTATTAGGGCTTAGCACCCTGGAAAGGAGAGATGATCCTTTAGAAGAATGGAGAAATAAATTCTGGCCCTCATACAAAGTAAGGGGCACACATTATAGGCCTCAATTGCACAAGTACTATTGTACTATAATATTTGAACAATATTCGTTTTATTGATACATAGTAATACAATATGAACAACTGATAACATTCAAATCTCTCTTGTAGACTGGAGTGGTGTACTGGTCCACGATGCAGGTATGTTTGGTTCATTTGATCGATCAGCCCTTCCAGTCATTTATTTCTTATTTGAGTTTTTTCTTTCATTTATAGGCTGTGAATTTCTCCCTGGTTCCCCCAGTTGCCCGAACAGTGTTTGCTGGAGGCATTTCTCTAGTCTGGACTGTATTTTTGTGTCATTTTCGACATCAAAAATAATTTTATCAAAAGCAATCCGTTTTTCTACGAACACACAATGAAATGAAAACATTTACCAAAATCTGAGCCACAACAGATCTGATAGTACTGCAGTTTGTGGATTAGAATGAAATCAAATTACAAATCAATCTCAATATTTTATTATTCCAATAAATTGAAATGCAACATTGCACTTTGCTATGGTGGATTACTGTGTGATATTAGTTCTGCTGAAACGTTCCAAATGATTTGTGATTCTGTTAAAATAATAATAAAGGTGTTCATCATTCCCATTTCTCGTTCGTTCATTCATTCATTCATTCATACATACAGATAGACAGACAATTCCTTATCTGTAGATCAGGTATACAGATAAATTATAAATCTTGACGTACAGATCAAGTCAAACGCGTGTTTTTTCCTAACAAAGCACCACAGAACAGCGGTTGCAGTCGTTGCTGCTACAACCGGAAGTACGTTCGGTTCTGACCAATGGTCTTAGCGTTAGCGCGGCACGTGACCTCCGTGACCCCCGTAATCTCGCCGAACGTAATATCGCGAGACCGGCCCCCTTCCTCTTCCCTTTCCACATCAGACCAAGATGGTAGGCGCCGTTCTAGCATTTGCGCTCTGACGAGTTGTTTTAAAATCCATCGCCATCTCTTCTTGTGTTTCCGCTTCTGACATTAGTTGAGGTTCTCCGGGGCGTTTCGGGGTTCATGGGCTTGCGAGATAGTCGTATTGTCGCTCTAAAAGTTGTTTTAGCGACACATTGTGTGCATCGCATGATACGGAGGCGCAAGTTGCCGGCCTGTTTCACCACATGAAGTCGAAGTACAGATATGTCGTTTTTGTTTGTTCGGAATAACTCCGATAACGCACACGAAGTATGCCGTGCCTCGAATGGGGTACATTTTGAGGACCAGTTGAACGCTCGCCTCGTACTGACAGTGCTAGTTAGCCGACGCCGGTCTGGCGTGATGTGGCCGGCAGAGCAGCGACTCTCGCCGCCGGGAGTCTTCAGGTTCGACCCGGTGAGCGTGATCCGCGGCGGCGTGTGGCGCTGTAACAGCCTCTTCTCGTTCCCCAGGGAGTCGACATCAGGCACAACAAGGACCGCAAGGTTCACAGGAAGGAGCCCAAGAGCCAGGACATCTACCTGCGGCTCCTGGTCAAGGTGGGCTGCTTTTCATGCCTCTCAAGCGTCTGCGTTTATCGCAGGTTTCTAACCATTTGCCCCATTTTGCCTTACTTGTAGCTGTACAGGTTCCTGGCCCGCCGTACTGATGCTCCCTTCAACCGGGTTGTCCTCAAGAGGCTCTTCATGAGCAAGACCAACCGGCCCCCGATGGCACTGTCTCGTCTGGTCAGTATATCGCCACGTATTCCACCGCCACGTATTCCACCGCCACGTATTCCACCGCCACGTATTCCTTCGCCACGTATTCCATCGCGCCATTCCTCTGTGTGTGGCCAGGTTTTCCACGTTGTTTCACATTCAAGGTTGTCCTGGAACGAACGCACATTCTTCTTTTGTCTGTTTCCTTTTATATGTATTAAGAGGTGTGAACCTTCACCGGTCTCATGATTTGATTGGATTACAATTAGGGCTGCACGATTTGGGGAAAAAGGCATATTATTGAGATTAATATTGCCATATCCGATTGCGATATGATATAGGACACTTTTAAAAGAAAAGTGAAGTGATTGTCACATGTGATACACAGCAGCACAGCACACAGTGCACACAGTGAAATTTGTCCTCTGCATTTAACCCATCACCCTGAGTGAGCAGTGGGCAGCCATGACAGGCGCCCGGGGAGCAGTGTGTGGGGACGGTGCTTTGCTCAGTGGCACCTCAGTGGTACCTTGGCAGATCGGGATTCGAACCGGCAACCTTCTGATTACGGGGCCGCTTCCTTAACCACTAGGCCACCACTGCCCCAGAACTTGCTTGTATATCAAAGAAAAGTCGCATACAAATTACTAATAGTGAAATGTTTCATTTCAAAGTGAAACATACAAACTACTTATAACAACTTGAAATGCCCAAAATACAATATTCTACTAAATTAATCACAAAAAACTCTTTACATTACTGTCGAACAACAAACCCTGGTAAGGCTAAACTGCTGTTTTGATTATATTTGGCCATTATAAAATCCCGTATTATAGTTCTTACGTTTAACCAAAACGTTGTTTGGAGGCTGACTTGAACACAGGAATGCATAGCTTCGCTAGCTTAGCCTAGCTTAGCTAAGGTTAAGACTTATAAAATGGGATAAATGGGGTACAGCGGTTTGTACAGCCCCAAGCAGCACAAGAGTGAGGCATTTTTATGCACTTCTCTCCATAGACATGTATATGCTTCACGCCACAGCAGAGCCTATCGCAATATGGCGGCGACGTTGACGTACGTGTACCCAGATGTCTATGTGGGTCACAAATCTGAGGTCTCCATTGAACCAAATTGAAAGTCATGTGACCAAACACGTCACATTTAAATCGCAGCTTTTTGCGTTCATGTAATCGCACAGACTGACATCGTGATTACGATTAGATTAATCGTGCAGCACTAATTACAATCAATGCCTCAGTTTTCTACTCTGTCACATGATCTTAACTACGCGAGTTAAGATCTCGTACAAACCTTGTTACACTCGTGCATACACAATGCTGTGGGCCCTCCACCAAGCAGACCGGACCCAGCTCCTGTGCTCCCTTTAATTCATTTAGTTAATTTTGTTCACATTAAAGCAGTAACGTTTGGTACGTGTAACGTCCCCGTCTCGTGTGCAAGCAGTGTGATATTGTCCCTTTTCTGCCTGCTTCACCAGCGTTTCCTCCACTGCACACACAGACCCAAACCCATTACAACCTGAAGCCAGAAAAATACCCGCTTTGAGCACTAGCCCGCTTTGATGCTATTGGCTGCCACTCCGACCCAGAGTGTGACTGTACTCAGATCCGGCCACCACAGTCACTACCAGCACGACTTTTTAAAGAGAATTTTTATTCTCTTTAAAAAGAGAATATTTTTTTAGTGATTTTATCACCAAGCGGCATCAGTACGAACGTATTGATGCAGAATAGTCCATGTCTGCATTGCGACGCATCGATTATACGTTTAATTTCTATACCCCTAGTATATCTACTATATACCCCTATACACCTACTATAATACTTATTTTCTTCTCAGGCTCCTGGTTTTTAAAATTTTTAAGATTATATTTTGATAATTAACATTTTTGTTTCTATGCTGTCTAAAGGGGAATTGATGTAAAGACTTAACCAGAGAAGATTTCCAGCTTTAGTCCTTCCTTTTCCAGGCTGATCATTTAAAACCTCGGTTTTGATAGACCCAACTCTTCAGTAACTTAATCCTTGTAAATGTGTCTATGACTTCAGATCCGTAAGATGAAGCTGTCTGGCCGTGAGAGTAAAACTGCTGTTGTTGTGGGAACAGTGACTGATGACGTCAGAATCCAGGATATTCCCAAGCTCAAGGTAAAACTGAGCATCGAATTACTAGCACCGTGGTGGTGGTGGTGCCGCCGCCGGGATCTTTTCATGACCAGTCGCTGTAATTTCAGATTTGTGCTCTGAAAGTGACTGCTGGTGCTCGCCGCAGGATCCTCAAATCTGGCGGACAGGTCATGACCTTTGATCAGTTGGCTATGGCCGCCCCTAGGGGTCAGGGCACTGTGCTGCTCTCAGGTAAGACTTCTCCTTCTTATTCTCCTTCTCCTCTTTTTAACAGTTTACCACGTCGAGGTTGTTGTACATAAATGCATATCATCATATCTCAAACCAACTTTTAATTAAAGATTCTTACTTATCCAATCAGATATTGTGTGCCTTGATTCAATTAGTTGTACATTTTAAACATTTAAATAATACTGTATCTGCCTACCATTCTGTCTGGAAATGGCCTATTTGGAGAATTGTATTTAAAAAAAAAAAAAGTTTAAGTTTTAATGTGTGTCGTCTCCGAAGGTCCCCGCAAGAGCAGGGAGGTGTACAGACATTTTGGCAAAGCACCTGGAACACCCCACAGCCACACCAAGTAAGTGTCTGCCCCCTTCCTCCACTGCTTCCTGTCTTGACTGTGCATTAGTCCTTTAGCAATGAGATAAATGTGATCATTCTATTTAATGCATGTTCTTGTCACATTTTATGTATTTGCATTTCTTTCCTTTTCCAGGCCCTATGTCCGCTCCAAAGGAAGAAAGTTCGAGCGTGCCCGTGGACGTAGAGCCAGCCGTGGCTACAAAAATTAGGCCTGTCTTTGTGCTTATGTTTCCTCCCCATTGCTGCGAAATAAAGATTGGCAAGTTAGACATCAAGCTGTTCTCCTGTGTACTTTTGTTCAATAGAAGGATCGTTTAGTTAGAGATTAATTGCAAATTTGCATGCATGTCTAATGAGCACAGTGGCTTTTCAATTTGATATAAATAAAACTGTGTGAAATGACTGAATCTTCTGTATTTACAGTTCTATACATGTCTAGTCTGTTTGTGAATGTCAGCATATATAGTTCATACATTTATTTGTTGAATTTATTTTGAATTCATTTAGCAAATGGTTATGTAGTTTAACTGTACATCTTAAAATAAATTTTTATGATATCTTGGTCTTGGAACTGGTCCATGCTTTCTGCGTGTGATTTGTTCCAGATTGCGCTTCATCACCAAAACTGCTGATTTCGACAAATTCGGTGCAGCCTAGTTTGGCCCGAATGTTCGGACGCAAATGGAACCCCCCCGAATCTCAGACTTGGACCGAGTTAAAATGGGACGTGGAGTAGGAGTTCGCACATGAGAACGGAGGCGAGTCGACATGTTGCCCTCCATCCTGTCGGATACCGCAGTGTCGCCCCGCCGCCCCATCCGACATCGCTGCGGTACTCCGGTGGGTTGCCAGGTCCGCGCTTTTCGCTCTGCTGTGTTTTGGTTGAATTTAGTGAAATAATTAGCTTTGAACATGAAGATACTACTTTTGTTTTTTGCATATGGAAATGAACAGCTTGCACATAAACCAATTTTGCCTCGAACACGCACGCACGACATTTATGTGTTGTGTATGTTGAATTCAAATTTTTAATTCTTCACAGCCATACACGGTATGATATGCAGTTTAATGCTTGTGCGACTGCTACTGACCTCAATATTGCAAGTATTCAAGTGAAACAAATATTACAAATGTATGTTTTTAAACATAAAATATGTGTGACAAGTAGGGTGAAGATGTGTATTACCATAAGGGTGGTAGTAGCCTACTGTGTAACACACACACACAGGTTCAAACCCCACTTACTATCATCGTGTCCCTGAGCAGGACACTTAACCCTGAGTGTCTCCAGAGGGGGACTGTCCCTGAGAAAACTGGTGCATGTTAGAGGCTATTTGGGGAAAACGCAGCAACGTTGGAACCGCTGGACCTGGCAACCGCGCCAACGGGGCGGTGACGCGCCACTGCAGCCGAAATGCGCGTTCCCGCGGTCCGGCCAGAGGAGGAGGACGGAGCCGCTGGACCCAACTCGCCAACCCGTGAACGGTTCCCCTCCTCTGTTCGGGTGACTGGCTGCGTGCTGTTCCGACCTGGATCCCCGTGATTCCGCCTCTCCAGTACCGAACACCGACGATCGTCTCGTCCTGCTGCTGCGGAAATGTGAGTGTCGACGCGGACACCCCCTTCCCCGCACCGGTCCCGACTCCGGTGGCTTTATACACGACAGGTTTATTCCCTTTATTTACTGTGCGTCTCCCATTCCACACATTTCCGTGAGTAAAAATGCGTTTTATTCCATTTAGATGTCTCCACGCGTGACATCTGTGGGGAAAATGATCCGTCAGCCAGTCAGCGTTTTACTTTAGTAATTCGTTGTCGCCGTGAAATAAGATGAATTGGTTAACCGCGTTGACCGTAACGCTGATCGATTTTATGAATGGACCGAGCGCGCTCAGCACTTTCCATGCTGGTTTCCATGGTGACGATGATGCTGCGCAGCCCGACAAACTTCAACTTTCCACTCAGTCGGCCAATCGGCTGTCGGCGACGTGACGTCACGCCGCGTCATTTTTCTCTGTCTGAATTCGACACGCCCTCCTCCTGCCAGGTCTGACCCCGCCCCCGACGCTGCCCCCGGGCCACCGGGAGCCGATGGAGCGCCAGCCGGACCCCCAAACACCTCAAGCAACAGACGGCTGCAGCAAACACAGGCACAAGTGAACGAGGTGTGTGTGTGTGTGTGTGTGTGTGTGTGTGTGTTGTAGTATTATGGGAACTATGATTAATGAACCGTTCAATATGACCTCTTTACATCAACGAAACACAGTCTCCACCAACACTACCAAACCGGACATCTCCACCCCCCCTATGTCCCTTAGGTGGTAGACATCATGCGCGTGAACGTGGACAAAGTCCTGGAGAGAGATCAGAAGCTGTCCGAGCTGGACGACCGGGCCGACGCCCTGCAGGCTGGGGCTTCACAGTTCGAAAGCTGCGCAGCCAAACTGAAGAACAAATACTGGTGGAAGAACTGCAAGGTGACGGCACACCGTGAACTACATTTACATTTACAGCATTTACCAGACGCCCTTATCCAGAGCGACTTACAGTCAGTAGTTACAGGGACAGTCCCCCTGGAGACACTCAGGGTTAAGTGTCTTGCACAGGGACACGATGGTAGTAAGTTGGATTAGAACCCGGGTCTTCTGGTTCATAGGCGAGTGTGTTACCTGCTAGGCTACTAGCACCCTTGGAAACTAAACTTGGAAGCTTATAGCGCTATATAGTGAAGTGATTGTCACATGTGACACACAGCAGCACAGCACACGGTGCACACAGTGAAATTTGTCCTCTGCTTTTAACCATGACCCTTGGTGAGCAGTGGGCAGCCATGACAGGCGCCCGGGGAGCAGTGTGTGGGGACGGTGCTTTTCTCAGTGGCACCTTGGCAGATCGGGATTCGAACTGGCAACCTTGTGATTACGGGGCCGCTTCCTTAACCGCTAGAACACCACCGCACCCCAACTAGACCTCCACTGCCCCCGCTAGGCCACCACTGGCCCAAAAGAGAAAGGGGGGATAAGGTGCAGGCGAATGGGAATCGGAAACCCGTGGGCTCATAATTAGGGTTTTTGGCTGGAAATGGAATCCTTTTTGTAGAAAGGCGCTGCAGCCGTGTTCAGAATTCCAGCCGAATTCCAGTATCAGGACGGCCAGTTAATGCATTTTAAACCAGACGAGAGAGAAGACGTGATCTGAAACGTCTCCGCAGTTTTCCCCCCGCTGGACCCACAGAGTTCTCTTTTCGGCCATGATTCCCGACGCCGTTATTTCTCCAACTCACCAGTCATTTCTTCTTCTTCCAGATGATGATAATGATGGGCGTCATCGGCGTCATTGTGGTCGGCATCATTTTCTGTAAGTGTCCGTCTTTTTATATACAGTACGTTTAGTTTATTTAAGAGCAGGAAGTACAGCAGACGCCATTCTGGTTCCCGTCCACGTCGTGCTGATTGTTGTCAGCATCAGTGATATAAAAACCAACTTCTCGTCACATCTCTGCTCCAAAAAGCCGCCCTGAGGCAGGAGCGGCCATGTCAATAATTCAGGAGGTCCTCATTATACTAAATAATTCATCTACAAAGCTACTGTGTTCTGGTGCTAATGAAGCAGGAGCTCCTCCGTTCTTCACGTCCGTGTCCTCCCTCTCTTTCCTTCCAGTGTATTTCTTCTCGTGAACTGACATCGCCAGCATGGAGCAACAAGCGGAACACCTAACATGAGCAAAGAGAATCAGTTCCTCTGTCCTCTCCACACTCGAGTCTTCCATCAAGCCATTTTGCACTATAAATATGTCGGTAGTGAGTAGGTCGACATCTCTTAGCGGTCCATCCTCTTCTTCCACTTTAAATATTCATGGAACACACACACACACACACGAAAGTGAGAACTGATGACATTAATAAACATTTTTAACATTTTAACATGTTCATTAGACGTTGCTAACAGATAACTCTCTCTCTCTCTCTCTCTGGTCGAGGGACTAACCCCGCACCCGTACTTCTACTAACACTTTACTAGCACCTTTCACGCATCTCCACTAGCCTCAGATTCCTTATTCCGTTTTTCCTCGGTTCTCTTGTGATCTTTCTCTGGTTTCACGGAAAGGGGACAATACGGGGACAATACAGGTCATCGCAACCTCTGATAGAATCAGTCTGTGGCTAAGAGGCAAAAAAGATCTGTGAATAGTGTGACCGATTGAAGCACAAATGACACACACACACACACACACACACACACACACACACACACACACACACACATCTCCTATAGGTATGTACAGTATACCGTATTGCCAGAATAATAGAATGCAGGCTGTCAAATTGTTCTGAATATCTTTATCTTCGACTCTCAACTGCCTACCGTACAACCTGACAGCGCATCTGCCGTAATGATAAAAAGTCCTGCCAAACTTTGCTGATCTCTTGCCTAAATAAAGCAGTTGTTAACGTGAAGTGCTGCTGTATTTCTCCGGTGCCAGAATGACGATTCCCGAGGGACAAATGTCTTTTTATTATTTTTCTGTTCTGTTCAGTAGTTACGTCATGCATTACAACATGAGTGTAAATTCCGTATTTTTAATGGAAATCGTGGTTGCCATGGGAACTCCAATGCATGTTTAACACATTTGCTGATGCCAATAAAAGAAATTAACGAGAAACACAGCGACTGGTTTTCGTCTTCTTTTATTTGTTGTTTTAAACTTTCTTTCCCAAAAAATGAATCTTATTAAAATATTTAAAAATCAATAAAGTTGATACAGCCATTTTTGTAGAGAACACAGAGAACAGCGCCTTTTCCCCTCCAGGGAGTCCTGCATCTGGTAATTCAATCGAACGATTAAACGTCATTTTTCAAGATATAAAATTCATTGCAGATTTAAGTACAGTTTAATATTAAAAGCATTTAACATTAACGTCACGTACCTATCTCATCACCTGGTAGAAAACCGCAGTTCCTACAGTCACCACCAGAACAGACACGATAATCCCATAGAGCTCATCTGTTGGACACAGACAGACAGGCAGACAGGCAGACAGACAGACAGACAGTAGGATGTAAAACGGTGTGCATGCGTGACGTAACAATGCTGGATCTAGTTTGTCAGTGCAGCGACGCATTCTACGCAGTATGTGCATGTTCTGGAGCATCTGGAGTATACCACCCCTGGCATCTAGCATCGTGTCCCTGAGCAAGACACTTAACCCTGAGGGTCTCCGGGGGGGGACTGTCCCTGTCACTGCTAATTGTAAGTCGCTCTGGATAAGGCCGTCTGGTAAATACTGTAAATGGATCTTACGCTTTTCGGGGTCGTGTACAGTCACTGTGAGGTGGACGGGTGTGTCCAGGGCCTGATGAGAGACCCGACACGTAATGGTCGAGCCAGGAGGGTGTCGCGGCGAGCGCAGCGTCAGGTGAGATGTGACGGAATACGTCCCGTCACTGTGCTGCCGGTGGCTGGAGAGAGACATGTCCTCCGATAGGGAAGTGGGCTCCGCCTCCGACGGGCCCTGGGACAACCATTCCACCTGCAGCAGGAGTGGGGGTCACGCATCATCATTTCCTCCTGAACAAATACGTTACAGGTCACAGGCCTATAAACCTTCTCCGTCCTTACACTCCAGCCCCTTCCCTCAGGTCTTCAGACCAGAGACTATCGTCTGTCCCTCGGTCACACTACAAGCACAGAGGTGACAGGGCCTTCCTACGGAATGACCTGCCACTCAGTGTCAGACAGGCGCCGTCAATCAAAAAACTCACTTTCACACCCTGGCTTTTAAACCAGTGTGACACAGTTCTTTTTAATATGTTGTATTAAATATTTTCTCTTTTATTCAACCCCTTCCTTAATTCAAATTGCTGCCTGTTTCTCTTATTTGATTCTGTTTTCTTTTTATTCTTTATTTTTTATGAACTTTTTGTCCACGTCTGTCCTGTTCCTGGTAATTTAACAACTTATTTTTATTTTAATCTACAGAACTTTGGTCAGTTCCTTTATGTGCTTTATGAATAAGTATGATATGGTCTGATATATTCATTAATGGGAAATACAGTCAGAGTTAAAACTGATGACAGGTTGACCTTGTTGTTCAGAGAACTGAGAGCTGTAATGGTGGACGTCCAAAAAACACAAACCTGTACGTCCAGAGGATAGTAGCGTTTACAGTGACAGCTCAGCTTCTGTGGCGCGTCATCCTGGAACACCACCCGTTCCTCTGAGAGGGACACTTCAGGAGGTCCTACGAGTGAACACAGCATAGCATCGAGCCACCCAGCGCAGCATCCACATGCAGCATTCACACATGCAGCGCCGCAGACTCACTGGTGATGTGCAACTGCACAACCTGCTGCGTCTGGAACACCCCGGAGCTGACGGTGCAGATGTACGTCCCCTCGTCCGAGACTTCCAGCTTCGTCAGTGTCAGAGATGCGTTCCCCTCCTCGACCAGCACAGCAGGATCCGCACTCGAGCCGCCTCGCTCTGCCGAGACTGGCCACGACACAGCCAATTATAAAACGAGGAAAAAACGCTGAATTAGAAACCAAATTTTAAAAACCGGATTCGTGTAGCACACACCGTAAGGTCCCTCCTCTGTCTCCGCCCTCACGGCCTTCATCTCCAGCACTTTGCGCCCATGACCCCTGTGCTGCAGCCGCCACTCAAGGCCCACTTCTTGTTCTGGGGGCGTGTCCTGCTGCCTGAAGCCGCAGTCCAGCCGCGCAGCGCCCCCCAGTGGACACGTGACGGACTGCGTTCGGGAGAACACCACGAACGCCACTGGGAAGATCAGAAAGAGAAAGCGTTGGCACGCCCTTGGTCTTCTGCTACCACCAACGGACGAACGAACTCTTTTGGAATAAGATGAAACCGAATCCGATGACAACAAATCTGCAGGCCGTACCCTCCGTGAGCAGCGTTCCTGTCGGGCTGAGTGGGACCTTTAACTTGCTCTGTGTCAGAGTTGGGGTGTCGGACCCGGCCTCTTCCACAGGAAGCCTCCGCAGAACCACAGTTAAGCTGATGCCACTTCCTTCCATCTGCACAGATCCGATGAAATAAACCGGTTCTTCTTGTGGGTCGGAGCCACGTGGGACATAGTGGCTTATCTCACACATCACCTCCTGCTCATTACAGTCGGCATGGAGGAGAGATTCCGCGTCTGGGATCTCCACAGATGACCCTGGGAAGCCCCCAAACAACATACTTTGCTGGAAAGTGGTCTTAATGAATGAGATGAAGTCTTTGTATTAAAATAAATGACCAGATATTATATGTATGCACTGACCTTTAACTTCAAAGATGATGTCTTCAGGATTAGGGGTTTTGGGGGGGTTAAATGGGGTCACCGCTTCCAGGGAGGGGTCGGAACTGACTTCTATGTCCCTGATAACCAGCGTGGCAGGGGTGCGAGTGAAGAGACTCCCTCCACCCATTCCTCCCATCCCTCCACCCTCTTCTATGTAGGAGCAGGACAGCACTACATCTGCACCGTCAAGCGCTGTCACAAAACCACAAAGTCAAATTAATGCAATGAATCTACAACAAGATGGGACAGGACCGTGGGACAGGACGTGAGACATACTTACCGTATGCTGATGGGAATAAATAGCCCAAGATGAGGAGTCCAATCATGTTCAAACGAACGATATTTCATATACAGAGTTTTATTCCCATTGAGTGGCTCTCATAAACGCATAAATTCTATCAACGATGTTTTCAGAATATTTCTCCACCTACTTTCGCTTTTGATTTGAATTTCGTATCTTCTACGACCAGCGTTCACATTTCACAACTTACGAGGGGAATAAAACGTGAGTAAAACGTGGTCAGGAGGAGACGCGCTGCCAGATGGTGATATTTGCGCTTGATGATATTTTCCTGCTTGTCCGTTCGTCCGAATTCAGGCTGCGCGCCGCCGGACAGCCAGACGCGCCGCGCCGCTTTCGGTTTGGGAGGCTGCGCATGCGCAGATGGTCGCCGTGTGTGTGTGTGTGTGGGTGTGTGAGCGTGTAGTGTGTGTGTAGTGTTTATGTGTGTGAGCGTGTACGTGCGTGTGTCTGTGCGTGTAGTGTGTGTGTAGTGTTTATGTGTGTGAGCGTGTACGTGCGTCCGTGCGTGTGTAGTGTGTGTGTGTGTAGTTTTTGTGTACGTGCGTGCGTAGTGTGTAGTGTTTGTGTGTACGTGCGTGTGTAGTGTGTGTGTGCAGTGTTTGTGTGTGTGAGCGTGTACGTGCGTGTGTAGTGTTTGTGTGTGTGAGCGTGTACGTGCGTATGTTTGTGCGTGTAGTGTGTGTGTGCAGTGTTTGTGTGTATGAGCGTGTACGTGCGTGTGTAGTGTTTGTGTGTGTAGTGTGTGTGTGTAGTGTTTGTGTGTGTGTGTGTGTGTGTGCGTGTGAGCGTGTGTGTGGGGGTGGTGAGCTCCAGCAGGTGAGTGTGTGAGAATTTATGTCAGCTGGCCAGTGAAGATCAAGTCAAGTCAAGTCAAGTCAACTTTATTGTCAATTCTGCCACATGTACAGGACATGCAGAGAATTGAAATTACGTTACTCTCTGACCCATAAGAATAACATTAAATACAAAAACAGTAACAGTAACGAATACAGAGTATAAAGATGCAAGGCAATATATCTCTGTTGCTTTGGCACCTTCTTTTTATTGGTTTGATGGTGGTTAAAAAATAACATACAAAATGCACTCCCAGAATTTGCAATTGCAAACAGAAAAATAAAATATTGGTCAGACAAGTATTTAAATTAAATATCTTATTTGAACAATTTGCCAGTGAGTCAGATAAAAAATGAATGGCTTCTTTTCATTCAGCCATTATTGTTTTTAACTGTTAACCACTTTACTTTATGCCCTGGCAATATATTTTATAATCAAGGTAAAAGTAACGCCAACAGCCTTCAATAATTGTACTTTTGTCATTTAATTAACATCAGATTGACAATAGCACATTACTTGGTTGTAAAAAGTTGAAAAAACTGTCCAGGTCTAACCAGAATTATCATCCCCGGCATCCAGCATGATCACTGCGTGCAGGCCCCGCCCCTTCCCGAATACCCGCATTCCCTCCTCTAAAGGAGTACCTGCACCGGCCTTCCGGTCCGGTCATATCCGCCACTGCGGGTGGTATGAGAGTGAGTGTGAGAGTGACGTGTGTGGTGGCAGGGCAGACCCAGAGCAGGCCGCGCCCGCATGTCTCGTTGGAGTTGGTGTGACTCTGGTGTCCGGTTTGAGATGGCGAGTGAGTGTGTCCCCCTATGTGAGCGTTCCCTGTTTCCCCGTTCCTTGTTTAAGCCCCTCGCCTGCGTCCCCCCGTCCTTGGTGTCAAGACAGAAGCAACCGTTAAAGTCCACAACTGCAAATATTTTCTTCTCTTTCTTGTCAAAAGGAAAATGGTAAAAGCAAAGACTCAAACAATCCCGACATGGCAGTGCAACGTTCTGAACAATACTGGTGCTCAGGTGGATTATAATATAAAGAGGTTAATGTCATGTCCAATAACCACATGATTAATCCAGCATGTGCTCTAGAAGCATTTTAAAGTCTAGATTTTATTCATTTAGTATTTATTAAACTGCTAAAGCAATGAAAACTCTACAAACGTCCCACTTTGTCATCGCTGTCTATGGTCTCCTTTATCCAGTTTAAGTAGTTCTGCACTTTGGTGTAGTAGGTTTTTCTTCCACATACAGGGCCCCAGGAGATGATGCCCTTTAGCCGATAAGGACGTCCTGTCTTCCGCGCACTGACCATTGGCTGGACCAGCGGACCTCCGCTGTCCCCCTGGCAACTATCGACTCCTTCTAGACCAGCACAGAACATGTTTTGTGTGAAATTCATGGGTTTGTTGGCCTCTTGATTATACGGTGTGTCCTCGCACTTTTGCCGACTGTACTCCTGCACGGCTGCATGGCGCAACTTCCTACTTCTACGTGACCTCTCCCACGCTCCAAACCCTGCGATTGTGCCCATCATGCCCTGCATCACTGGCTCTTCGGTCTTCTCTGGGAGACACACAGGGACGATATTGGGACCAAGTTTCACCCTGGTTGACAGTTTGATTAGCGCAATGTCATTGTCGTAGTTTGTACGTTCATGGCCATTTTGGTGATTCTCATAATTCGGATGCATAACGATCTTTTCACTTCTTAACATTCTTAACCCAGCTGTGCTACCATCGACTATACCCCCATATAAGATGAGGTCTCTGTCCTCATGACCATCTACTGCTGAAGCGGCAGTGATGGCCCAGCGATCACTAATCAGTGATGCTCCTGCCCTTACTGGTTCCTTCGAAAGGAGATACCAGGGAACTTCTCCAAGACGTGCTTCTCTCCCACCAAGGATCCTCCCGTGGCTGAAGATAAAGGATTCTGCCAACCCACAAACTAAGAACAGACAGAGGAAGCATGAGCTGACAGTGCTGACAATTGCATGGAAAAAGAAAGGATAAAAAGACAGAAGCACCTGGAACACACATGGGCCAGTCAGACTGTCCATTCACAGACTGCCATCTGCCATTGAGATTGCAGATGTACCTCTCTGAAATACAAGGGACATTACAAGTAGTGCAGAAATGCTTTAAAAAGATCATCCAAATGAAGCATGTCTCAGGATGAATACTCATACCCTCTCCTTCCAAACGGTAGTATTCAGATTCGCACTTCAGCTGGATTTCACTCTTGAAAGCATATTTTACTGAAGGATCCGTGAGCTCAAGCTGAAGCACCTGGTCTGGAAGATGTGGAGCTTCACAGTCTGTTATATACAATAATGAGGGAGCATATGACATCACACTATTATCATGTGTGTAGTTATTAGCTCATGTTAATCATTTTTAGATTAATATTACAGTTTCTGATTGGAAAACTGTACTCGCTACCCAGTAAGAAATTATTGGAATAATTGGGATCAGACTCCAGTGAATGCTTACAGTTTTCCACCATTGTCTTGTTGATCCAGTGCAAGTGCTGAGACACACGGGTGTAAACTCCATACTTTTTCCCATCGTTGCTACTGACAACTGAGATGAGGACCCCAGTTGCGAAAAATCTCCCATCGTCCTTTAGCACAAGAGGTGCACCGCTGCTGATGTTTCCTCCCTGTTCATGAAGCTCAGAGCAAAATGCTCCATCACCAAATGTGTTCAAACCACCGAGAAGTGAACTGCACTTCTCTTGATCCAGTAGAGGGATTCTGTGTCTCTCATCTGATTTTTGGCTGAGGGGAAGATGTTAAACAGTTCTCCATTACATGGTACTGTATAGTACAGGCCAGAACTCCACATGTGTTCATTCATAGTTTTGATGCCTTCAGTGAGAATCTACCAACGTAAATGGTCATGAAGATAAAGAAAACACGTCCACAATTTTGGCCTGTACTGTATATCTATAATAACACTGATTATCACCTAGTAGTTGGTGGGTTTTATCAGATAGAAAATGTTTTTTTTAATATGCTGCAAGAAGAAAACGAACAACAACTGTAAAGTGTCATGAAAAGTGAGTAAATTGCATGATGGGCGCTGAAGGTTGGTGCAGAAAAAAAGGAAATGGTTCAAATTGTGATGGTTGGATGGCATAGCATCTCCAAACCTGCAGCTTTTGCTGGATATTCTTGGTATTTGGTGGTCAAGATTTAACCAAAGTGGTCCAAGGAGCTTTTTACAGTGTATCTAAGAAAGTTAAAACTCGGAACTTTTTATACATTAAATTCGGACCGCTTTTTCTCAGTCACAGAGAGAATGTTGAAAAAAAAGCTTGACATGACTGGTCCCCTGGACAAATAAGCTTGAGAAATGCTGCTCTACACCAGAGATCAAACACTTTAACTTGAGAACCACTCTTCATATTAATCTATTAATATGAAAGAAAACTTACCCCCCATGATCATTATTAGCTGCTTCCCGTGGCAGACACAGTGGTATAGTTGTGGCAGTAAATATGAAGGGTTTCTTGACTTTAATCAATGCAATGCTATTATTCAAATGCTGGTGGTCTGAATTGGTTCCATACAGACGATGAGCATGTACAGATACTACCTCAAACGCATAATCTGTGACATACAGCTAAAAACAAACAGAAATTAGAACACTGTCTTCAATTTCTAAATAATTCTAATTTAATTAAAAAGTATATCTGTGTTGGGTGAAAATAAGAACATCACAAACTCTCATTTGATACTTTAGTTCGCACAAAAGGTCCTTCGCATTTAAAGATTACTTATTCACCTCTCATTATTATATTAACATTATCATTACACACAATTCACACAAACCAATACTTAATGAGGACTTACCTTTACTTGTTCAGGGCTTATGGGTGAATGTTCAAGACCCAAGTTGCTGGCTGCAGTTAGAACCCATCTGTCTGCAATTATAAATCCTTTTTTCCATGTTCCCTGAATATGCAGTGATATTTGCCAAGGAAATGTCCCATTTGACTTTGGTTCATGACTGCTACATACTGACACACACACGCACACACAGACTTATATATTTTTGTGAATATTCTTGTGTTTAGCAACAATATTATTTATTTCACACTCTATACTTACCAGGCACACACAAGGGAAGGATGTCATTGTTGTTACTGTCTTTCCACTTCCCATCTGATGCGCAGGTAAATGTCACTGCAACTCAAAATTATTAATTCTATATTCAGCTGGAAAAAAACACATATGGCACTTCATTAATGTTCCATCATCTCTTACCCTTTTTTTGACCTGGAAAAGTGTAATACGGCTCATTACAGTGATACTCAATGACCGATAGATACTGTTTTTTAGAAAAAGAGAGAAACGTCACATTCCCATTCAGTATAACTCCAGGCTCTCCACAGTCAACATCTATAACAGGGAGCAGAATAAAACAGAGCAGGGACATTATAATATCTTATTTTTCTACAGAAAAGCAGTTTACTTGCGGATTTCTTCTACTTTTTACTGTTTTTAATGAAATTTCTCCATATTAATGATGGTTTTGTTGGCCACAAAGTCTGAGATCTACATAAACTAGGGGATTATAGTAAAAGTTGGTGTATGTAATAGTCCAATTTGTAAATACTTACATTTTCCCTCCATTATGTCATTTATCCATCCTGAATACTGAGCGACACGGGTGTAGACTCCATACTTTCCAGCTTCACCACAATTAATGCCCCAACTAACAATCCCTGCTGCCCAAAACTGGTTGTTATTTTCTAGAGCAAATGCACCTCCACTGTCTCCACTACAGGAGTCTCTGCCTCCTTCAGGAAATCCAGCACAGAACATATTCTCAGTAAATTTATAATCCTCAGATGTCTCATTTGTTATTTTTTCAATAGACTTCCTGCATACGTCATCCTTTACTAGAGGCACTCGAACAAATCTGAGCTTCGTGGGTATTTTTTTGTCCTCTGTCGTTCCAAATCCAGATACCAACCTAAGAGAAAGGCAACGAAAACTTTTATTCTTAGCAAAAAATAATAATAAAAACTAAAACACTAATTTTATTAAATGATTCTACAGAATTTTAAAGATATATAATGATTGTACTGTATATACTGATTGTAAGTCGCTCTGGATAAGGTAAATACTGTAAATGTAAATGTAATGCAGCAAGTCCGTTCTCACCCATACGTATCTGGGATGTACTGATGATCACGTGATGGTAGACAAAGTGGCATTATGTTAGTGTTGAACGTGATGTGCTGTTTGAGTTTAATTAAGGCAATGTCATGGTTGTAGTTTCTTTCTTTAGGATTGTTGTACAAAGGATGGACATGAAGAGACTCCACTTGGAAAGGAGGTGACTCCAACATTTTTAGAATGTCGTTGTCCCCAACGTAAATCTGAAACGACAGGTTCATCTCTTCATGAGCATTACCAGTTAAAACAGCCTGACAATTATAACTACTGGCCAGTGGTGGCCTAGCAGGTAAGGAAATGGACCCGTAATCAGAAGGTTGCCGGTTTGAGTCTTGAACCGCAAAGGTGCATATTCCACCGAGGTTCCACCGAGCAAAGTACCGTCCCCACACACTGCTCCCCGGGCGCCTGTCATGGCTGCCCACTGCTCACTAACAGTGATGGGTTAAAATAAAGGACACATTTCGTTGTGTCTCTGTGTGCTGTGCTGTGTTTGACAATCACTTCAATTTTTTCACATTCAACTGAAACAATAATGGAAAATTCACTACCCACCCTGACATGTTCCGGCAATACATCATTCAAGTTATGAGCTGCACTGAGGATCCATCTGCTCCCAATCACTGCTGCTCCCCCACGACCATATGGGACAGTCAGGAAAACCTGCCATGGTATGGAACCAGGAGTAGCCCACTGACCTCCAATAATCCTCTGGTGAACACTAGTTGTCACTGTGGGACGTCCACATACTGTACTCACAAACAAACACAGAATCCCACAGTAAGCTCTGCCGTGTGATGAATAACTCAACGTCTTCATTTCACTGTGAAATATGTCTAAGAATGGTGCTTGATATTAATGAACAAAGAAATCAACAATTAAAAAATGCATTTACTATTA
The DNA here is from genome assembly GCF_900700375.1 of Denticeps clupeoides. NCBI lineage: Eukaryota > Metazoa > Chordata > Actinopteri > Clupeiformes > Denticipitidae > Denticeps > Denticeps clupeoides. The sequence continues at coordinate 33,627,774 of NC_041711.1, read as the reverse complement.
CAATGTGGTAGTAGCCTAGTGGGTAACAGACTCACCTATGAACCAAAAAGTCACAGGTTCAAATCCTGCTTACTACCATTGTGTCCCTGAGCAAGACACTTAACCCTAAGTTGCTCCAGGGGGACTGTCCCTGTAACTACTGATTGTAAGTCGCTCTGGATAAGGGTGTCTGATAAATGCCATAAATGTAAATGTAAATGTAAATGTACCTGGGGAACATGAGGGAGGAACGCCAATATTCTGGATGTCCCTCCACTTTCCGTCTGCAGCGCAGGTGTAAGATGCTAAAACGGCATGAGGGTTGGCTCAAGGCACACATGCACAACTTAGTAAATGCATTACTGAAAAACATACACAAAATAGGAACAATGGCCAAAAACAGAGGTATTCACAGTCAGGGAAAATATTTCAACTTTTTGAAATGATCAGTCAGGTAGGTTAATATGTGAACGTGAGCCGCGAAACCCCACGAATGTTGACTGTCGTGTTGAATTGGGGAAGAGTTGAGAGGTGAGGAGACAAACAGGATGATTCTTACTTGGTTGAGGTGGACAAAGAGTCAAGTTGAGTTGACAAATTCCAATCAATGACTGAGCAGCTGGCCATCTTGTCAATTTATGGGAGTCACGTTACCTCATCTCCGTGTTGTCACGTGGATGGACTCACGTGACAGAGTCTATCATTTCAGTGGTTGGTTTATTTGAGCATTGAGAGACCAACAGTAACAAAAAATCCAGAAAATGCATTTCACAGTAGAGAAAAAATTATTTGCATTTTCATAAATGAAGTAACATTTAGTACTGAAATTGACTTTAATTAAATAATCTTTTGTGAAAATGTCTTGTATTTGGCCACAAGGTTCGTACATATCTCAGGTGGGATTTTGTCCCACTCCTCTTCACATCTACTCACCACCTATTTTCAATGCCCAGGCTGAGGGCAGGAGGTTCTCACCCAAGATTTGACGGTACATGGCCCCATTCATCCTCTCTTTGTTGCAGTGCAGCTGTCCTGTCCCCTTAGCAGAACAACACCCCCAAAAGAACAATGTTTCCACCTAAATGTTTGACGGTGCGGACAGTGTTCTTGGAGTCATAGAGGGCATCCCTCTTCCTGCAACTGAACTGCGAGTTCAGTTGATGCCAAAGAGCTCAATTTTGGTCTCATCTGACCACAACACCTTCACCCAGTTCTCCTCTGAGTTCTCCTCTGAATCATTTAGATGTTCAGTGGTAAACCTGTACATGTGCTCTCTTGAGCAGGGTTACCTTGCGGGCTGCAGGATTTTAGTCCTTCGCGGTGTGTTTTTCTTTCTTTGTGACTACAGAGTGGTGTCAGGAGAACAACCTCTCTCTCAACGTCAGCAAAACCAAGGAAATGGTTTTGGACTTTAGGAGGTAGAATACAGCTCATCTCCCTATCTACATTGGAGGAGGTGCTGTGGAGAGGGTCAGCAGCTTCAGGCTCCTTGGGGTCACCCTCAGTGCCAACCTCAAGTCCTCAGAACACACAGCAGCGGTCACCAAAAAAGCCCACTTCCTCAGACGCCTAAAGAAGGCTGGGGTATCCACCTCTGTCCTTACCAGCTTCTACAGGTGCGCTGCTCAGGACAAGAAAGCTCTGCAGAGGGTGGTGAAAACAGCTGAGAGGATCACACCACTCCCAGCAATAATGGACGTTTACACCACACACTGTCTCAGGAAAATGAAGAGCATCCTGAAGGACCCTAGCCATCCTGCACTGTCACTTTTTACTTTCCTGCCATTAATTCACACACGCACAATGGGTGGTAGTAGACTAGTGGTGACACACTCGCTTATGAACCAGAAGACCCAGGTTCAAATCCCACTTACTACCATTGTGTCCCTGAGCAGGACACTTAACCCTGAGTGTCTCCAGGGGGGACTGTCCCTGTAACTACTGACTGTAAGTCGCTCTGGATAAGGGCGTCTGATAAATACTATAAATGTAAACACGATTCAGGAACAGTTTCTACCCCAGTAGCCATCAGGCTGTTCAACACACAGTAACTGGCTCTTAACATTATGCACTGTCACTTTAAATCATGCACATTCACTTTATTCACTTTAGCCTTCTGTGACTTATTTATTGCTGCTGCACCACTTTGTCTTCTATGTCTTCTGTGTATCATGTCCTATGTTCTGTCTGCGTGGGAGGGGTCTTCAAGTAAGAATTTCATTGTGCTCTGTATCCTGTACTTTGTACATATGACAATAAACTTCAACTCAACTCAACTACGTCCCAGCTGTCTTGAGATCATTGTTCCACCCATGTAGTTCTGGGCTGGTTCCACACCGTTCTCATGATCACTGAAACTCTACAAACTGAGATCATGCATGAAGCTCCAGGCCGAGGAAGATTGGCAATTTTTTTATGGCTTCCATCTGCAAATAATCACCCCCACCTCCACCCCCATGTCCAATCACATTGCGCTGATGATAGACAGTCATGCTCACCAATCAGATGTGTCCTATATTAAAGACACACCCACTTAAAAGCGAGCAAGGACGCTCGCTCTCACTGCTGGTTACAGTGCAGTTCATATTGTACGGTTATGCTACAGTTTATATTATGTGTATTAATCACAAATTAAATCACAATGACGATTTTTGTCAAATAAATCGTGATTTGAGTTTTCTTAAAAATCGTTCAACCGTAATCGATATTGTTGATATTTTGGATTGATCTGCACATCTTCAACACACACACAAAGGGAATGGAGGAGAAGTTGATCTTATCAGTCTCTGAGTGCCCAGAGATCTACAACACAACTCTTTAACAGGAGTTTAGAAAAACACACCAATTTTGTGCACTGAGCTTGTGGCAATTGCGGTGCGTTGAGTGCAATTTGTAGGACGCTTCTTTACAATGAAGTGGAAAAGAAGCCCCATTCCGAATTTTTGGGGCATCTGGAAAACTGATTGTCTGGAGAAGAAAAGGTGATGCCACCATCAGTCCTGTCTCGTGCCAATAGTAAGGCATCCTAAGACCATTCATGTGTGGATCTGCTTCTCATCCAAGGGAGTGGCCTGAGAACACAGCCATGAATAAAGAATGGTACCAAAATACCCTCCCAACCATCCAAGAACAGTTGTATGAACAAGGTGAAGAACAAGGACTTTAATCCAACTGAGAACTTGTGGTAGAGAAACAAAACTCCAAGAACTGATTATGAAGGAACGGGTCATCATTAGTCAGGATTTGGCCCAGAAGTTGATTGACAGCATGTCAGGGAGAATTGCAGAGGTCTTGAGAAAGAGAACCAACACTGCAAATATTGACTCTTTGCATAAATTTTACGTAATGGTCAATAAAAACCTTTGAAACCTATAAATGCTTGTAATTATACTTCAATGCACCACAGAAACATCTGGCAAAAAGATCTAAAGACACTGAAGAAGCCAGCTTTGTGAAAACCAGTTTTTGTGTGATTCTCATGACTTTTGGCCTCGACTGTTCTACTATATTGACTAGGTTAACTAAAATTGCATAAAAAATAATCTAAAGTACAATTTTCATTGACTAAAACTAGACTAAAATAGTTAAGGATCATTCCTATGGAAATAAGACTTAAATGCTCAGACTTTTTGTAGGCTGGAACTTGACTAGAATAAAATGAAGTCTAATGAAGACTAATAAAGATTTAAATGACAGCCTGATGCAAAGATTAAACTAAAATTAAGACAGACCGCCAAAAACAACTATATGTTGAAGGGTGTAAGAATTGTGGGTTTGAATGAAAACTCTCTCGCATGTGAGGGAGTGAAGGGAAACTCTGCCCTAGTGAATAAGTTTGATTTTACACCAATCTCCACCACACCACTTGATACCCTAACCCTAAACACGACAGTTAAATGAAGAGGAAATTTTAAGCCACAAAAATATGAATATTGTTCTTACTGTTTGGAACTCCATGGAAAGAGTAAAATGGCTTATTGCAGTGGTAACGGACGACAGACTGGTTTTTGGCATCAGGAACAAAGTACAGAGCTCCATTCTGTACAGATGGTGGATCTTCACAGTGACCCTCTACAGTGGATAGAGGGAATAAATGATGAATGTTAGATGATTTTGTAAATGTAATAATAATAATTAGATACACTGCATGTGTAAAGTTAGTATTTAGCTTTACGTTTCTCGCCATTCATCCTGTCCATACATCATGGAAAACAGCATATCAATTTTAGTGTCAAATAAATATAGTCAAATAAACCTTCAATTCAGATGATTAGCAATAAATGTTACCATTTTATATGTGAATACTTTTCCAGACAAGATCATGACAGGTGAACTGAAAAAACAGTAAAGTTTTCAATTTGCAGATCTTATTTATGTACGTGTTTATTTTAATACAACAATTCCTTAAAAGTTCAATAAAATTAATGCTCATATTGATAAATAATTGATTTAATAAGTGATAATGTACCACATCCCTAAAAAACATAATTGCAAACATGGGTAGGTATTGATATTTTGATATTTAAAATAGACAAATAAAATATGAAACTGTCATACAGTCGTAGCTTCATCCTTCACTCACCAATAGCCGTGTAGAAAGCTGTGAAGCCCAAGTGCTGGTCTGATCCTCTGTTTGCAGCACTTGTCTTAAAGATCAGCTGGAGATGGTTGCTTGAAGACAAGATTGGGGAGATGCCTGGTAGATGTTGGTTTGTTTTTTCATCACAGAATTTGCCCAAAACTTTCTGGTCATGCAAAACCTGATATTAAACATGAAAATGAACATTTCTCTCCAGAATGTTGTAGTTTTTATGTTCTGGGTGAACTGGCTGTGCTACTGACTGTAAGTGAGTCTTGATTGCAGTTGTCTGATTGCTTGATGTCGAGGTGCGTGATGGTGAGTTGGATTCTGTAGCCCACAGGAACCTTCAGGTCCCATGTCACGTCAGTTCCAGGCTGGTAGGGCTGAGGGTAGTGAGGTGACTTCACCTCCCCATGCAAGAACATGGGGGCAGGCTTCACCACACCAAACACACTCAGACACACACACAACAAACTTCAAGAGGAAGGAATAAACATGAATTTATTGTTCTAGCAGCAGAACACTGCAAAACAGCCAGAAATATTTTGTCCCTATGTGAACATTTGATTAAATATAAATGTGAACTGTACCTCACACTCTTTAAACAACACAATGATGATACTCACATTAAACTTTCCATGGTATAGAATGCAGTCCCAAAAGTTATTGGTACTCAGTCTGCTTAAAGATTAAGGAAGTAGAAGCAAGCCACGATAAATCAGAACTTATGTTGTTTCGAATGCTGCCCGATAATGAAATCAGAGTCTAAAAGTCAAGTGAATAATGTTTGATCTGCCCCTGAACAAACACAGACACGGGCCGCGGACTTAGTGTTTGTGTATAGTGTACATCTCAGGATATGTGTGATGGTAACACCACCATACTGTTGAAACAGATACCACAGTCATGTGAAATTTTAAATTTTAGTCATCTTCAAGACTGATTATTCCGACAATAATCATCATGCCCTACATTGGGAGTCCAATTTCTATCTTCCACTTCGTCCACTTCCACTGTCCCTCTTCTCACCTCTCTACACTGGCTCCCGGTAGCTGCTCGCATTGAGTTCAAGTCCTTGATGCTGCCTACAGGGCTGTAAATGGAAGTGCACCCCCTTACACCAACACACTACTAGTTACACTCCTGCACGCCCTCTTACATCTGCAAATGAAATGAGACTGAAAATTCCCTCTTCACGGGGTCTCCGATTCCAATCAACTCTGTTCTCCTTTGCTGTCCCTGGCTGGTGGGACAACTTGTCCTGCTCCATTCGACTAGCCAAGACTTCTACCACCTTTAAGAAGCAGGTGAACACCCACTTGTTCAAAAAGTTCACAAAAGATCACAATTGGTTTATTATTGTGCATCTGCTTGTTCATCCTGCTCCTTCCTGGTCAGTTGGGAATTCAAATGTAGCCAATGGTGGTGATTCTGTGTCCTTCACGATCTTCTTCAAAGACAATCACACTTGCAGGGAAAACCTGCCTTCTTGACAGAGATCAAACACAGCAGCATACAGGGAATATTCAACTTGATCAAAGGCTTTACACACTTGGTTGGGTTCTTTGTCTGGAGTCTGATAAAGTCAAAAGGTTGTAATTTTGCATCCAGATTATACATGTAAAAAAAACATTGTCCATTGTACATCAAAACCAAATCAGAAAAACAAACGACAATAATGATCAGATATTGTAACGCAAAGACATGTAAATATAGTGAGGAGCTTAAAATTATATCAGGGAATTCATAACTCTGCAAATTTGCATCGACTTATTGTGTTGTATAATCAACAACAGTGGCCACTTGTTGCCATATGATTAGAGAATTACACCTTTATCAGGGAATTCATAACTCTGCGAATTTGCATCGACTGACTGAGTCTAATCAACAACAGTGGCCGGAAAAATAAATACAAATAAAAAATCCAGCTTGTTGCCATATGATTAGAGAATTACACATTTATCAGGGAATTCATAACTGTGCGAATTTGCATCGATTTACTGAGTCTAATCAACAAAGTCAAAGTAAACTTTATTGTCATCTCTTCTATATATTGTACAGATATACAGAGAGACGAGAAGACGTGGCTCCAGTTTAAACAGTGCAACATAAAAATAGACAACAAAAAACAGATGCGGCACATGGAATACAATATATAAATAAATAGGACACAAAATGAAGTGTTAAAAAGTGACCAGTGATATATACATGTTTAACGACTGTGCAAATAAATAACAGTAATAATAGTACAGTTTATAAATCTCTACATTTTTCTCATTCTTGGTATCAGTGCAACATGAAGAGGTACTCCGTATATCAGCATGTGCATAACTGCAGCAATGAGGTGTAAAGTGCAGAGGTGCAACAGAGTTAGTCCACAGTGCGAGTGTGTGTGGGGGGAAGTATGAGCACAGGTAGTGTGTTCAAGAGCCTGATGGCTTGTGGGAAGAAGCTATCACGCATCCTGGAGGATCGAGACCTGATGCTGCGGTAGCGTCTGCCGGATGGGAGGAGTGTAAAAAGTCCATGTGATGGATGTGAGGGGTCAAGCACGATGCAGGAGGCTCTTCTGATGCAGCGCTGATAGAAGATGTCCTGCAGCGGCAGAAGAGACGCTCCGATGATGTTACCAGCTGCTTTGATGATCCTTTGAAGCTGCCTGATATCGGCAACAGCACTGTTACCGAACCAGGTGGAGATGCAGCTGGTCAGGACACTCTCTATGGTGCCCCTGTAAAACGCGGTGAGGGTAGGGGTGGAGCGAGTTCTCCTGAAGTCGACGATCATTTCCTTTGTTTTGTCCACATTCAGCAACAGGTTGTTCTCACTGCACCAGGCAGCCAGCTGCTGTACCTCATCTCTGTAGGCCGACTCATCGTTGCTACTGATGAGCCCCACCATGGTCGTGTCGTTTGCGAATTTGATGATGTGGTTTGAGCTGTGCAGGGCGGTGCAGTTTTGTCATCTCTTTGTAGGCACCACGCACGTTGGTGTAGACTTTATCCAGGCAGTTCTCCCCTCTGGTAGCAAAGTCAAGTTTGCGTGGTTAAAATCGCCGGCAATGATGAGAAATCCGTCCGGGTGCATGGTCTGGAGCTTGCTGATAGCCTCATACAGTTCGGCTAGCGCCAGGTTAGCATTAGCGCTAGGCGGCAGGTACACGGCTACGATTAGCACCAGAGAATTCTCTTGGCAGGTAAAACGGGCGGCAATTTATGACGAGAAACTGTACCTGTGGCGAGCAGTGGCGACTCACTTCAGCTGGGTTCATGCACCAGAGTTGGTTAATGTAAACGCACAAACTGCCTCCGCGGCTCTTACCGGACAAAAAGGCTTCTGTCGGCCCGATAGCATGCTAGCCCGCTTAGCTGGATAGCCAAGTCCGCAATGTCTGTTATGTTTGCTGTTTGCGAATAACCACAAAACGCACACTGCCCATGTGCATATGTAACATTTCCCCCCCCCCAGGAGGAACGGCAACAACACGATATAACTAGGCGACCGGGGTCGACTACCCGGAACGCCAGCATAGCCATGTGGGTTATTCTGCCACTTGACAGGCTATGCCCTAACTACGTGTTGTGCTATTCAGTCACATAGTCCTTGAGGTAAGCCGCTCTACAGCGGACACGGACAGGGCGTGGTGAAGCTGCGCTTGCCCGGCCTCCAGCCTCCACTGGACAGTTCCGTGTATCATCAGGTAGGTCCTCCACTAGGTCCAAGTCACTAGCCATGGAGTAAGGGTCTACGGGGGTGGGCGGTGACACCTTCTTGAGCCGGCTCGCATGCCACTTCGTACTATCAGCCAGGCGGAAAGTGGCCAAGCCCAGCCGCCCCGTAATCTGCACTGCTTCAGACCAAAAGGAAAGGAGCTTGTTGTCCCGGTGAGGCCGATGAACCCTGACCCAATCATGGACTGCCATACAGGAAGGTGTCACCTTCCGTCGGCGATCAAAGGATTGCTTCATCCGGCGCTGAGAAGCCGAAACCCTGTGACGCAGGGCCGCTGCAGTAAGCGGAGGAGGCTGTGGCCGCAGCCGGTCTAATGGAAGCTGCAGCTCCCTACCCAGCATGAGGAGAGCTGGGGAGACGCCAGTGGTGGAATGGAGAGATGATCTGTAATGAAGCAGGGTGCGCTGCAGGGCTGAGGAAAAGGCCAAGCCATCGGCCAGGTGAGCCCGAACACCGTTCTTCAAGGTCTGGTTAAACCTTTCCACGCCACCGTTAGCCTCTGGGTGGTAGAAAGTGGTGCGTGTGTGTCGAATCCCCCTGTCCCCGAGGAATGTCTGAAAATCCATGGAGGTGAACTGAGGCCCATTGTCTGTTGTAATGGTGTTGGGAAGGCCCCACCTTGAGAACAGACAGTCGAGGAACTCCATGGCCGCCTGAGACGTGACCGAGCCTGTGGAGGAGATCTCGGGCCATTTTGAGTACAGGTCATAGGCAACCACTAGAAAACGCTGATGATATGGGACCCCCTGAAATGGCCCACAGATATCCAGCTGAACGTGCTGCCATGGCCCGGCCGGCCACTGCACAGGTTGCATTGGCGGAGGTGTGGGAGGGCCCGTCTTTCCACTGACGAGACAGGCTGAGCAGTCCTTCACCGCAAATTCAATATCCCTGTCGATCCCAGGCCACCACACTCTGTCACGGCAGCGCTGCTTGACTTTTACGATGCCTAGGTGTCCCTCATGAGCCATGGCCAGGATGCGAGGTTGTAGGCTGCCAGGGATGACGGCCCTGAGTCCCCGCGCCACACAGACCTCATTCCAACAGGACAGCTAATCTTTAACCCGATGAAATGGCACCAGATCTTTGGGCACTGTGCGTGGCCACCACTCTCGAATGCAAGTGCAAAGCTGCGATGGCACTGAGTCTTGCGCTGAAGCCAGTTGGAGGTCCTGTAGAGACACAACCTCCCGGAGTGGCCCATGAAGCATGTGGATAAGCTCTGGCTCCAGTGTATCCGTGGCTGGGCCTGGGGGAGTGTCTGGAGTGGCCCTGGAAAGGAGGTCTGCCACAACATTGTCCCGGCCGGGGGTAAACAGCGGAGTGAAGGTGAGGTAAGCTGGGCCTTTAGCTGACGGATGGCTGAGGAGCAGGCCCATGGGGCTCCGGTTTTCAGAAGCGCACACAAAGGGGCTGTAGTGGCAGAGTATTGAGGGAGAAAACGCAAGTAGTATGCAGTCATTCCAAGAAAGGATGCGAGCTGGGCTGGGCTGGAGGGCTCAGGAAGACGTAGAACAGCCTCCACGTTAGAATTTAAGGGTGTGATGCCCTCTCCAGACAGGCGAAAGCTGGCACAGTGAAGACACATTTGTCCTCATTCAGCGTAAGATTGTGACCTGCCAGGATCTTGAAGACGCGGTCCAGGTGCTCATCATTTGATGCGAGGGTTGGACCATGCACCACAATGTCATCCAGATAAATCACTACCCCCGAAACTGCAGCAAAGATGGTGGACATGATTTTCTGGAAGCAGCTAGGGGCAGAGCTGAGACCGAAAGGCATCCTAGTATAGCGGAAGACGCCCATGTGTGTGACAAAAGCGGTCAGGTTGCGGCTCTCGGGATGCAGCGGAACTTGGAGATAACCCTGTCGAAGGTCTAGTTTGGAGAAGACAGTAGAACCATGGAATTTAGCGGCCAGCTCCTCCACAGTAGGCAGCGGGTACTTGTCAGGGACAACAGCTGTGTTGACCGACCTTAGATCCACGCACGGTCGGAGAGTCCCGGACTTCTTCCGTGCCAGCACCAGGTTGGAGACCCAGGGTGAAGCATCAATCTGCTAAATTATGCCCAGCTCGAGCAGGTTGTTGAGTTCCGCAGTGACTTCATCACGAAGAGCCAGAGGAAGGCGGCGCAATGGCTGAATGACCGGTCGCACGTCTGGTTTGAGCAAGGGCTGGTGGTTAAATGCGGTGAGGCAGCCCAGGCCAGTGAACAGAGAGGGCCAGCATTGCTGCCAGGGTGAGCCCACCATGAGAATGGTGGCACCATCCACATCCATCAGTGAAAAGCCCAGACTGCTGAACAAGTCCAGACCCATTAGGTTAGCCCCGTGGCGCGAGACGTGAAAAGTAAAAGACGGTAAAGTTACACTCTGATACTGAAGTGGTAGGGAAACTGTGCCTACTATGTCTATTTTGGAATTCCCATACCCACTCAGGAGCTCACAGTCAGGGTGGAGGGTATGATGGGAAAAAAACTGCTTGACAGTGGACAGGTTCAGCAAGGAGCGTGAAGCCCCTGTATCCAGCAGCAGTGGCAGTGGAACACCGTCCAGCCGCACCACGCACGTTTTAAATGGGGGAGATGCTGCAGTAACAGTGAATAGTAGTAGGTGGCGCTGGAGAAGATGGCCTCTGAGGGCGGCCGGATGCGGCTGAACGGCAAACACGAGCGAAATGGTTACGTCTCCCGCATTGTGAGCAGGTTTGGCCATTAGCCGGGCAGTTAGGCGCCCTGGTGTTATGCGTGGAGGATCCGCAGTTTCCACACGGGCGGCGGGTGGACGCGCCGCGGCGAGCGGCATAGTTTACGGGGAGGCCGTGGTCAGGTGTGTCGTCTGGGAGCGCAGGCGGTTGGACGCTAAGCGTGGGCACTGTGGGCTGAAGAGAGGGTACCGGCGCCAGGCGAGATGCTAATTCGGCTGCTGCATCTGAAAAGCCAGTTCCACAGCTTTGGCGAGCGTGAGGTCGTCCGAGGACATAAGTAACTTTTCGCGGATTCTGGGATTGTTTGTATGCTCTGCCAATTGATCCCGAATGAACTCGTCTTCCATTGTTCCGAACTTACAGAAACTCGCCAGCCCCCGCAGGTCCGTCACGTAATGGTGAACCGACTCGCCCGGTTGCTGCCTCCTCTGGCGAAAAACTACGCGCCGCAGGATAACGCTCTGTGGGGCGGCGAAATGCGCGGCCAATTTTGTGACGCCGTCTGCGTACGTTGTGCCGGCTCCCAGGGTCCTGAAGACCCGCTGCCCTTCCGTGCCCAGGTTATGGAGCAGCAAGGCTCGCAGACGCTGGTCTGGAGAATCCGCGAGGCCGACGGCCGTGAGATACGTCGAAAAGGATTCAAACCAGCGGTCCCAGGGCACCGGCGGCTCGCCGGGCAAAGCCAGAAAAGGAGGTGGAGGAGGTAGAAAAAAACTCCATCCTCGTCACCAAATGTTATGTTTGCTGTTTGCGAATAACCACAAAAGGCACACTGCCCATGTGCATATGTAACAATGTCCACGTTTAGCCACATTTCCGTAAAGATAAAAAAGGAACAGTTGCTGGAGCCACAGATAGTCCATTTTATTGTCCAGTGAGCGAACGTTGGAGAGCAGGACAGATGGAAATGCCGGTCGGGCCGGGTTAGCTTTTAGCCTCGCGCTCGACCCAGCACGCTTGCCCCGCTTCTGTTTCTGGAAACAACGCTTTCGCCTCGGCCAGCTGCACCTCGTTGCCTCGGCCAGGCTCCGTAGCGTCTCTGACGGCAGATTTGCCGGAGGAATTGTGCATTTTCTTCCGATTTTGAGCAAAGTGTGTCTGTTGTACGTGATACGCATCATAGTTGATCACAAACAAAGCTAAAAAAACGGACAAGAATCAGTATAAAAACACTGAATTCACTGGAGCGCTTTAGCCGCTGCCTACTCGTGGCGCCAACAACAGTGGCCGGAAAAATAAATACAAATAAAAAGTCCCGCTTGTTGCCATATGATTAGAGAATTACACCTTTATCAGGGAATTCATAACTCTGCGAATTTGCATCGACTTACTGAGTCTAATCAACAACAGTGGCCGGAAAAAACAGTTGGCCAAGTAAGTGCAAGCACATACAAGGATGATTCCGGTAGATGGTGTCTCTTAAGTACAAAGTAGAAAAAAAAACAACAACAAACAACAACAATGTCCAAGGATGCGTGTAAGTGTTATTGTACAAGTTGTGGAATTTGTTTGTATCGTTTATAAATAACTATATCTACTGAATTAAATAGGCAAAAAACGAAATCCTATATACAAAGTGTACATAAAGTGCAGTGTGTTATTAGTTATTATTTGATTTATTATTTGAGATTATAGCACTGTTGAGGTGTTCAGAGAGAAAAACTGTTTAACATAAATATAAATTCTGATCCTAAACATGTTGATCATACAGAACATGAATTTAAACTGTAAACTATTAATTTTAACAGTGCAATTTCCAATCCCTGATCAGTTATTATCAAATTGCACACCGTAGGACATGGTTTTTATGATGTTCAATGTAATACCCATAAATCTTGGTTATTACTGGTTACAGTTTGTTTTGTGAGTTCCTCTATTGTACCAGCCATATCTAAATGCCACATTGTAAGTGACAGTCTTTAGTCCACGTTCATTTTATACCTTGTCGGAGTGGACCTGGATATAGAAATGCCTCAGTTTCTACCAGTGGTGTAGTCTACGTGATACGTTGGTATACACCGTATGCCCACTAGAAAGGCTTATGAATTTCTGTATAACCACTAAAAAGTGGCCGATGTTACGTGGCAATCCATGCGTGTGTTCATTACATTCGCATTCATGGACAAGCGAAACTGTAATTTGTAATTGGCTGGAACGGTGTGGGCGGGAACATATGAAATTCAATCGGGAAGTTAGAGAGTTTAAAAGTTGAGTAAAGTAAGTTATGCTTGGCAGACATTTGACAGTAGAATTTTTGTAGCTCGTGGGAGTCATTAAAATAAGTTTGATCACTTCATTTTTATCTCTTGATTGTAATGGTGTAAAGTGGTTTGCAGTTAATGATTAATTGTACAATATATGTTGAGAATTAGTTAAATCAGATCAGTAGATGCTTCTATTAGGAGAGTTTTAAAATGATACAATTCTGATCATTTTTGTTCACTTGCAGGATGTGAAGTTTGCAGCACCACCAAGTCAACTGGTGTCCTGACAGAAAAGAGGAGTGGGCATCATTCAAAATCCAGTCATCAGGTTCAAGTGAGAACCAAGAAACGGCACTGTCTTCACTCCAGAACAAGATTCGGCGGCATGAGCATTCCAGGGCTCATGAAATAGCTCAGGAGCTCACACAAAAATGTGGACAGGATTTGCTTGGAAGTATGGTGAGGGTTGTATCAGACACTGTGCTGGCCGAGACGGATGCTGTGTTCAGAACAGAATATTATATTGCAAAGATGAACAGACCTTTTACTGATCATGATGATCTCATTGAACTTCAGGAAAAAAATGGTGTGAACTTGGGCACTAGTCTACACTCCAGGTATAGTGGCACAAAAATTGTTGAACATGTTGCAAGGGAAATCAGACAAAAATTGTGAACAGCATTGCACAAACTATCTGTTCTTATTGATGAGGCTACATCTGCCAGTCACAAATCTGCTATGATTGTCAATGTAAAGGCCTCAATTGATGGAGCCACGCGTGAATTTGTATTCCTGGAGTTGGAGAGCCAAACTGCAGAAAGTATAGAGATAGCTTTACTAACTTGTTTGGACACTGCAGGCTTCAGTGAAGAGTGGCTTAAAAAAAACTGGATTGCATTTGTTTCTGATGGAGCTAGTGTTATGTTGGGCAGGAATTCAGGTGTTGCAACCAGGCTGACTGCAAGGTATCCTAACCTTTTCACATGGCACTGTATGAACCATCGACTGGAGCTGGCTGTATCCGATGCAGTAGACAAGGTTGTGTCTGTAAATCATTTTAAAGCTTTCATGGAAAAGATTCGCCAAGGTGCCACTGAGGTGCCACTGAGCAAAGCACCGTCCCCACACACTGCTCCCCGGGCGCCTGTCATGGCTGCCCACTGCTCACGCAGGGTGATGGGATAAATGCAGAGGACAAATTTCACTGTGTGCAGTGTGCTGTTGTGTATCACATGTGACAATCACTTCACTTTCACTTTAAAAGGTCTTCTCTGCTACTGTCAAATGTTAGTCATCTCATGATGATAGATATAAATGGCCCTCCTGTTAATCTTTTTGAGTCTAAGAAGTATGTAACAACGTGGTTACGAAAGCACCACTCTGCAACAGAGACAAGACGACAAGTGAAACCTAAGCATCCCGAGAACAAATTTTATAGATCTACACATTCATTTGGTTCAATATGTATTTGAACAATTAATATATTTCTTTAAATCTTAGTATTTGAACATGTTTTGAATATATGCTGTATCCATGTTTTCAATACAATTCCTGCAGCTCTGTTATGGTTGTTGAACATTTATCCAGTTCAAATACAAGAATCTGAGAATCTTTGCAAAGTTAAAAAATGCAAAAAATAAAATAAATTCTTGACTGCATTGCATGAACCAGTGTACGTTTTTTTCTAAGCACAGTATACCCACTACAAAAATGTAGACTATACCAATGGTTTCTACGGTCCTTTTAGAATAAGTAGATCTTTTTTATTTACATTAAAGCACGGATTCTATTCCTTGCAATGCAGTAGAATTCAGACTTACGGTCGCAAATCCACATCCAAACAAAAGTATCACGTCGAGAATGGAATGAAAAACTGAAGAGTTTCTTAATTTATTAACGCCAGTAAATTATTATTACTTACATGTGAATATTACATGTAAAAATGGTACCAATGTTACAGAGAACACCAAAATGAAAAGAAAGAGAAAAGGTAGAGAAAGAGAACATTCCTTTATACATTTGACCCACAGGAAGTTGTCACAGACCAATCAGAATTAGTTATTTTTGTCCTGTCACTCCCCCGGTGTCCCCCTTCTGTGTAACATCCGTGCCACCTCTGCAACACCAACAGCGGTCGACCTCTCCCATGTATTAGTGTGTGTTCTTCCGGGGCTCACTAGCACCCTGATTAATCCCACCTGTTCTTCATCACAGCTAAGTGGTGGTAATCACGGGTGCTTAGCAGGGTGATGACTTCTGATCTGTGATTGGTTAATTTAGCGGTAATGGGTCTGTCCACTCCTCTTTATAACCAGCCGGTCCCTTTAGTCCTGCATTTGGTCTCCCTCACACAACCGGAGTTCATCGCGGCACCGCATGCTGTCCCTAACGGCAATGACCGTGAACCCCCAAGGTAGGACTGGAACTCTACTCTCCCCTCTGGGCTCGCTACAGCTCCGCCACGCTGAAGCTCCCGGGTCTCCCCTTCTCTCCTGCTCTCTCCGTGTGTGTGTGTGCTTGTGTCCTGCATTCTCTGTGCAGAATTCTCGTATGCTGTGTACCCCAGGCGAAGTAAAGGCGCTCACGCTGTGTACGGAGGGCACGGGTTCAAATCCAGCGCATGGCGATTAAAGCAGACGGGTTTAAGCGAAGGCGGAGACGCCGGTTCGAGGCCTGTGCAAGACAAAGGCGATCTTCGGCTCTCACGCTGAGGGCCTCGCTGAAGATCCTGCAATATGACCTCTAGAGGAGAGGCGTGGTACTACGATCAAGGACATTTCAGTTATTTCATTTCAACTTCCCTGAGTTTCAATAAAATACTCCATTTATCACCAGAGCTAGAGAGGAACGTGACAGTCTGGAGCAGACAAAGAGAGCAGCCAATTCTGAAGCAAATAGCTGATGCTTCGCACCTTTTTGGGGGTATCAAATATAAGTAAAGCAACAAGCTTGAAACAGACTAGCATCAAAGAAACCAGCTTATGACACCCACATTTGTAATTTCATTCTAATCATCCTTAATTGACTGTTGGTGTCTTAAACAAATCACATGGGAGAAAGACAAACAGGCATAACCACATTGTTGGTCTTTATTCTTTCTTCTCTACTTTCACTTACCAATTCCATTTTCTTTTCCTCATACACCCCAGGCTGGGAAAGGCTACAGGCTGAGAAATACTCAGTTTCAATGTCTGCAAACACAACAAGTCCTTTATTTGATTGTCATTGTAAAATGGTCCACAGCACACAGTGACACAAAAAGTGTCTTCTGCTTTTAACTATCACCCTCAGTGGGCAGCTATGACAGGGTCCGTTTTTCTTTACCCGCTAGGCCAACCACTGCCCCTAAGCTCCCATGTTCCCACACTCCCTGGTGGATTGTCTTGTGTGCATATCCCCATATGTATTTTACCTTACTGTTCCATACACCTTGCCTGGGAGTGATTTCCATTCATTTGTATTTGGAGGCTCCCACGCCTGTTTTCATTTTTGTGTTTTGTTTCTGTATTAAATCAATATATTGTGCATTTGTGTCTTGTGCCTACAGTCATAAGACACACAGGCACACACACACGTACACTATTGATCTGAATTGTCTATCCAAAAAATGTTCTAAAATTGTGTAATAATCTTTTTTCATAGAACTGTTATTCATAATGTTGTCCTCCAGACAATATTGTTCCACACCTTAAACAACGTAGTACTCTGTGTAAGGTTCCTGGCAGGACCAGGGCAACACAAGTGCAAAAGCCACAATGAAAGTTTCTCACACTGCATTCATATATCAAATATTGTGTATTGCACGTAAATGCAGTATCCATTATGCCATTCTTTTCATATTTGTGTGACTGTTTAAACTCTTGCTATGACCAAGATACTGTAATGATGTAAGCAAAACAGAATTAGAAACAATATTTTAAATGAATCAAGGATGGTAACCAAATAATTTTATTTGCATATTTGTCAGTGTATCTAGATGTTTTAAATTATTAATAGAATTTCTGAGAAATTATACAAGTTTGACGTTCCTCCTTCATTGCACCATGGCCTTATGAATTTTCCTCAATTGTCTTTTTGACCCAGTCCGTATACTTGTCAACACGGGTGTAAACTCCATATTTTCCTTCTTCACCACACGAGATACCCCAGCTGATAATGCCAGCAGCCCAAAACTGCCCACCGTTCTTCAAAACGAACGCCCCTCCACTGTCACCTTGACAGGAGTCTGCGCCCCCTTCTGGGAACCCCGCACAGAACATGTTGTCTGTAAAAACCGACACATCTTTACTGTGGACTCGCTCTTTGTCTATAAACCGTTGGCACTTCTCCTGATCCACCACTGGCAGCTGAATGTACCGAAGCTGACTGGAGATTGTGTAGTTTTCTGTAATTCCAAAACCTGAAACCAAGCTGTGAATTGAATTTTGTTATTTTTAGAAATTAAAACCTGTGTATTAAAAAACTATGTAAAACTATGTACTATTAGGTAGGATTGTCTTACCCTGGAGTACCAGCATTATAGATAGCATTCTCTGGTGGTAGACACAGCGGCATGACATTGGAATTAAATGTGTAGCGCCTCTTGAGTTTGATCAGTGCGATGTCATGATCGAAGTTTTCTGTGTCTCTTGGGTTGTTGTATGATGGGTGAACATGCAGGGATTCAACTTCAAAATGAGGTAATTCAATCATGTTTTCTAAATCGATGTCTCCAGCATAGACCTAAAAGTAAGTAAAGTGTAAGCAGCCAATGGATTTAATGTAGCATGAAGATCAGTAAAACTCAGTAGACAGAAAAACTGCCTGCTGCAGGGACTGGATAGACGTATGAAATTCATGCTGATGAATGACAGCTATGGTGCAGAATTACTGAACGGTGTGTGATTCAGTTTAAAAACAAGTACCACTTGCCTTAACCTTCTCATTTGATATAAGTTTAGCATCTGACACAAGGTTGCCAGCTGCAGTCAGAATCCAGCGATCTCCAACAACAGCTCCTCCACCTCGTCCACGAGAGAGGATCAACGCCTGCCATGGGAAAGATCTCGCTGGAGCTATCGTCCCTTTCAGGATTCTCGATCGGCCAACAACGGTTACTTCTGGGCGACCACAGACTGGACAGGTCATCCACAATTCAGAAAACATTAATGGAAATTGTGTTATTATGGAAAGCCTTTAGGCTGTTTATAAATGTAGAAGTTATTTCCCACTATGTCCCGCCTCTGCGCTTCAGTTGCCCATCAGCTCGAGGAACCACGCAGAAGAACTCAACCATAGTGAGTATGGGTGAAGCAGAAAGCGCTGGAGGATCGCCTGTGGGGTCTGGGAGTGGGGTTTCAACCCCCAAGTACTGGTTGAGCGGTGTCTTCCTGGTGATACGGGAGACGGGCTTTGGCGAGGAGTGCTGGGGTATGATGTTGAGCACTGGGTGATCGGGGAAACTCGGAAGCAGCAGGGTCTGTCAGTCAGTGGGCAGAGCGTGGACTAGGGCGTCAAGGAAGTGACATGGGCATCAAGCACAGAAGATGTAAACCCCACGAAAACCCCATGGACTGCAATTACACGAACGACAATGAGAGCGAGGACGACGTGAGTTGGTGGGCGGTCGGTGCTGGGATGGCTCTGCCCATCGCACCCGTCGAGAGATCTGTGGGGACCCACGTGACTTCCGATGGTGCGATGACAATGAGAGAGAGAGACGGACAGTGAGGAGGAAGATGATGAAGTGGGGTTAAGCTGGTGGAAGAGGGCAACGGGAAGGCACCAGGCAGCTACTGCGCTGCTGTTGACTGCCTCGTGGGGAATCCGCCTCGCGGGGAATCCGCCTGTCCAGCTCTGATCACGAACATGCCTACCCTCTGCCCGAACATTCCCCAGCAGAACGGCAGCACAGCACCAGCGCCCCCGCCTGCTGCAGAGAACGCCCCACCACCACACCCAGAACTAGACAGGACCCAGTACAGGAAGACCACACGGTGTGGGCCGCAGTCCTGGCTGAGTCTCCTGAGGTCCTGTAGAGCCCAGAGAGGGAGCCAGAAGATCCTCTCTTTTGTCTGTCTGTGTGTGTGTTTTTGTGCATATGTCTTGTGTCTGTATGTCACCCCCCCCACTTCCTCTCTTTGTGTTCACAAGATGGTGTCCAAGCAGCAGAGCAGAACCCCAGGGAGGAAGTTGCTAACCCGACTGCGCCAGTCCAGGGCGAGGTAGACGAGCCCAGAAATACCCCTTTGTCCAGCCAGAGGGGGTGCTCCCAATTTTTTTTGGGGGGGAGGGGTTGTGGTACGGTTTGGGGGCTCCTCATGAGGGGAGGGTTGATGGGGCAGCGACAGAGCTGGGTCCTCTGGTAGCTGATAAGCAGGGTGAACCAGGCATGGGGCTCAAAACACAGCCCTTGGGGGCTCCAGTGCTGAGAGTGATGGAGGCTGAGACATTCCCAATAGTTTGCAAGACATTCTGAGACTATAGAAATCAAACAAGAATTGCTGGTGTCTTCCCCTTGTAAGTCGCTTTGGATAAACCCCACGAAACCCCATGGCATGAGGATCCAGCTGGGACAGGCAGGAAGAGGGCCTGCTTGTCCCAACAGATGCAGAAGTGGCTGAGCGGATGGTCCAGTGAAGCCCCCACACTAGCACCAGGGACGTGCAGCGAGAGGAGCTGCACTGCACAGGGAGGGGAGCTGGTCACACTCGCAGCAGGGTCATGCAGTAAAAGGTCACCGCAGGGTCCGGGACTGCCTCCCGCATGTGCAGCTGGTCACCGTTGTTGTGTGTGTGCGGGGATGAGTAAAGTAAAGTGAAGTGATTGTCACATGTGATACACAGCACACAGTGCACACAGTGAAATTTGTCCTCTGCATTTAACCATCACTCTGAGTGAGCAGCCATGGGCAGCCATGACAGGCGCCCGGGGAGCAGTGTGTGGCGACGGTGCTTTGCTCAGTGGCACCTCAGTGGTACCTTGGCGGATTGGGATTCGAACCGGCAACCTTCTGATTACGGGGCCGCTTCCTTAACCTCTAGGCCACCACTGCCCCATGATGAGCTCCAGCAGGTGAGTGTGTGAGAATTTATCAGTGTCATCTTGCTAATGAAGATGCAAGGCAATATATCTCTGTTGCTTTGGCACCTTTACTTTACTTTCATTTACTTTACTTTACTTTGCAGACACTTTTATCCAAAGCGACTTACAAGAGGAAGACACCAGCAATTCTCATTTGATTTCTATAGATTTTGAGTCTCAGAATGTCTTGCAAACTATTGGGAATGTCTCAGCCTCCATCACTCTCAGCACTGGAGCCCCCCAGGGCTGTGTTTTGAGCCCCCTGCTATACTCCCTGTACACATATGACTGTACTGTCACTACTAACTCCACCACCATCATCAAGTTTGCTGACGACACCATCGTGGTGGGCCTGATCTCTGAGAATGACGAGACAGCCTACCTGGGGGAGGTTGGAAATCTGGAGAATTGGTGCCAGAGGAACAATCTCCACCTGAACGTCAGCAAGACAAAGGAGTTACCTGACCCCTATCATCAACAGGAGCTCAGTGGAGAGAGTGGACAGCTTCCGTTACCTCAGTGTTCACATCATGCAGGACCTGTCATGGTCCTGTCACATCAACATTGTGGTGAAAAAGGCCCGGCAGCGTCTCTCCACCTCAGATGCCTGAGAGACTTCAGACTGCCCTCCAAGGCTCCAAGGTGCTCAGGAACTTCTACTCCTGCACCATAGAGAGCATCTCAACCTGGTTTTGGAACAGAACCATGCAGGACAGGCGAGCCCTACAGTGGGTGGTTCGATCAGCCGAATACATCATCTGTACCAAGCTCCCTGACCTTCAATCCATCTACAGCAAACGGTGCTGCACCAGGGCCAGGAAGATAGTGAAGGACCTCAGCCAGCCCAACAATGGACTCTTCTCTTTGCTGTGATCAGGGTAGCACTTTCGCTCCCTGAAGTCCAACACAGAGAGAATGAGGAAGAGCTTCTTCCTGCAGGTTATCCGAGCTCTAAACAACCACATTAGTACATAGAACTCCAATACACTCCAGCACTTTCACTTTCAATCACTCTGGACCCTTTGCACAAAATCATTTTGCACAAAATCTTTGCGCTTTTTTCTCTTTGCACAATCTCTGCTCTCTTTACTCTTTTTTTTTTTTTTTTTATCTTATACATTGCCTTTCACTCATTTGCACACCTTCACCCTACCTGTTACACATTTTCTGTTAAAGACATAAAAGTGTATTTTACGTCTTTTACAAAGGGGGCATGACACCCCACTTGCGGGACCCCTGGGACGTCAAGGAACCCTGTCCAACATTTGGCAGACATTCTGGTGGCCAGGTCTGGCTACGAATGTACAGTGCCTGTCACTGCCTGTTCCTCCTGTGCAGCACATAAGATCGACAACCAGAGGCCTTCTCCTCCCTCTACCTCATCCCCATCGCCCCTGGTCCCATGTATCTATGGATTTTGTCACAGACCTGCCACGAGCCAACATGACCACCATAATGGTCCTTGTTGACCAGTTCTCAAAAATGGCCGGTTCGTGGCTCTTCCCGTCCTTCCTCAAATTGGCCTCCAAGAAGTGGTACGGCAGATTGGGCTCCCAGAGGACCTTCTCTCTGACCGCACCCAATTCATCGCCCGGTTCTGGCGCCACTTCTGGGGACAACCGGGGGTGTCGGTCAGCTTGTCGTCCAGACTGAGAGGATCGACCAAGATGTGGAGACATACCTCCGGTGCTACTGCTCGGCCAGACCCACCTCCTGGTCCCAACACCTCCTCTTGGCGGAACTTGTGCGAAACCAGCACCGGTCCTCAGACAGCGCTCTCCCTTTGAGGTGGTCACCGGCCTCCGGCCCACCTGGTTCCCCACGGCCACGGCAGAGGGACCGATGCCGATGCTCAACAGCTGACTCCGCCAACTTCACCGGTTCTGGTTCCAGGTCCACCGCACAGATGCTCGTATGAATCGACAGGCTGACTGATGTCGCCGACCTGCCTTACTATACCACCCTGGGGACAGAGTTTGGGTCTCCACCTGAAGCCTACCTATGCCATCCAATCCCTCAAAACCAGGACCCCGCTTCATTGGACCCTTCCGAGTGACCTGTCACATCAACCCTGTGGCGTATCAGGTGGCCATTTCCCGCACTCTGGGCCGCAAGGCTTACCCGCCCCCTCTGCAACCCCCCTGTCTCTACCGCCGTAGATGGTTCTCTGGCCTACACGGTCCGTCCCCTCCTGGATGTACGTCGGCGAGTCCGCGGCCTGGAATATTTGGTGGACTGGGAGGGCTACGGGTCCTGGGTTCCCCAACGGGATATCCTGGATCCAGTCCTGCTCCTGGATTTCCATGACTGCCACCCTGATCTGCCGGGCCCTTTAGGTGCCGGGCCTAGGAGGGGGGGCTCTGTCATGGGCAACACACCTCTAGCCCACCAGAGAGCGTCAGACCAGCCAGGGAGACAGCGACCCGGAAGCGGAAATGAGAGCAGGCATCGCTGAGTATAAAAGTCAGGTGACCCCGAGGAGACGCTGCCCGCTCTTTCTGTGAAATTATTCCCCAAAGACGCTAGCTTACTTTCCCACGCCCAAATAACTCGACTCATTGACCACGACCTTTGCCTGCCCCCGACTTCGAGAATTGGCTGCCCCTCTGGAGACGACGATTGCATTCCGGATAGAAGCTCCTGGCCACGACTTTTGCCCGTCCCTGACCTTGGGCCTGCCTGACCCATGTGGGAAAATGTGAATTCATGCTCCCCTTTACCTTCCTGCCGCCCAAGACATCCTTGCAGCCCATGCTCCCAAACTATCCTTAAACCTGCCGTCTTCCTGTTCTCCTCTGCCCCGGAGCTTCCTACAGATCCAGAACTCCCTCCCCGCCGCGTCCACTGCTTCCTTCCCGTCCTCAGTCACCACCAGTCTCCCCCTCACAGACCAAATACGTCCGGCCCTCTTCCCCTGCTCGTCCAGTGTTCTCTCCCTGTATGACGGCTTGTCATACAGGTGGATTATAATATAAAGAGGTTAATGTCATGTCAACCGCGCATCCAGCTCTTCTGCATGAGTTTTAAAAGACACCAATAAATTTGTTGGCCTCTTGATTATACGGTGTGTCCTCACACTTTTGCCGACTGTACTCCTGCACGGCTGCATGGCGCAACTTCCTACTTCTACGTGACCTCTCCCACGCTCCAAACCCTGCGATTGTGCCCATCATGCCCTGCATCACTGGCATGTTCCCTGAATATGCAGTGATATTTGCCAAGGAAATGTCCCATTTGACTTTGGTTCATGACTGCTACATACTGACACACACACGCACACACAGACTTATACATTTTTAAAAAAATCTTTTTGAAAGAATATTCTTGTGTTTAGCAACAATATTATTTATTTCACACTCTATACTTACCAGGGACACACAAGGGAAGGATGTCATTGTTGTTACTGTCTTTCCACTTCCCATCTGATGCGCAGGTAAATGTCACTGCAACTCAAAATTATTAATTCTATATTCAGTCTAGCATTTAAAGAGAAAGCTGGAAAAAACACATATGGCACTTCATTAATGTTCCATCATCTCTTACCCTTTTTTTGACCTGGAAAAGTGTAATACGGCTCATTACAGTGATACTCAATGACCGATAGATACTGATTTTTAGAATAAGAGAGAAACGTCACATTCCCATTCAGTATAACTCCAGGCTCTCCACAGTCAACATCTATAACAGGGAGCAGAATAAAACACAGCAGGGACATTATAATATCTTATTTTTCAACAGAAAAGCAGTTTACTTGATTAAGTTTAGAACAGCATATAGAACTAGAAAACTAGAACATCTTGTTTTCTAAAAATGCGGCATTCTACTGCCTTTTCCAACAATATCACATTATGATATTAATGATGGTTTTGTTGGCCACAAAGTCTGAGATCTACATAAACTAGGGGATTATAGTAAAAGTTGGTGTATGTAAGAGTCCCATTTGTAAATACTTACATTTTCCCTCCATTATGTCATTTATCCATCCTGAATACTGAGCGACACGGGTGTAGACTCCATACTTGCCAGCTTCACCACAATCAACGCCCCAACTAACAATCCCTGCTGCCCAAAACTGGTTGTTATTTTCTAGAGCAAATGCACCTCCACCGTCTCCACTACAGGAGTCTCTGCCTCCTTCAGGAAATCCAGCACAGAACATATTCTCAGTAAATTTAAAATCCTCAGATGTCTCATTTGTTAATTTTTCAATAGACTTCCTGCATACGTCATCCTTTACTAGAGGCACTCGAACAAATTTGAGGTTTGTGGGAAATTTTGTCTCTGTCATTCCAAATCCAGATACCAACCTAAGAGAAAGGCAACGAAAACTTTTATTCTTAGCAAAAAATAATAATAAATCCTAAAACACTAATTTTATTAAATGATTCTACAGTATTTTAAAGATATATAATGATTGTACTGTATATACTGATTGTAAGTCGCTCTGGATAAGGTAAATACTGTAAATGTAAATGTAATGCAGCAAGTCCGTTCTCACCCATACGTATCTGGGATGTACTGATGATCACGTGATGGTAGACAAAGTGGCATTATGTTAGTGTTGAACGTGATGTGCTGTTTGAGTTTAATTAAGGCAATGTCATGGTTGAAGTTTCTGTCTTTAGGATTGTTGTACAAAGGATGGACATGAAGAGACTCCACTTGGAAAGGAGGTGACTCCAACATTTTTAGAATGTTGTTGTGCCCAACGTAAATCTGAAACGACATGATCATCTCTTCATGAGCATTACCAGTTAAAACAGCCTGACAATTATAACTACTGGCCAGTGGTGGCCTAGCAGGTAAGGAAATGGACCCGTAATCAGAAGGTTGCCAGTTTGAGTCCTGAACCGCAAAGGTGCCACTGAGGTTCCACCGAGCAAAGTACCGTCCCCCACACACTGTTCCCCGGGCGCCTATCATGACTGCCCACTGTTCACTAACAGTGATGGGTTAAAATCAGTGGACACATTTCGTTGTGTGCACTGTGTGCTGTGCTGTGTTTGACAATCACTTCAATTTTTTCACATTCAACTGAAACAATAATGGAAAATTCACTACCCACCCTGACATGTTCCGGCAATACTGCATTCAAGCCATGAGCTGCAGTGAGGATCCATCTGCTCCCAATCACTGCTGCTCCCCCTCGACCATATTGGACAGTCAGGAAAACCTGCCATGGTATGGAACCAGGAGCAGCCCACTGACCTCCAATAATCCTCCGGTGAACACTAGTTGTCACTGTGGGACGTCCACATACTGTACTCACAAACAAACACAGAATCCCACAGTAAGCTCTGCCGTGTGATGAATAACTCAACGTCTTTTTCCATAATCCCTGAATATGCAGTGATATTTGCCAAGGAAATGTCCCATTTGACTTTGGTTCATGACTGCTACATACTGACACACACACGCACGCACAGACTTATATATTTTTGTGAATATTCTTGTGTTTAGCAACAATATTATTTATTTCACACTCTATACTTACCAGGCACACACAAGGGAAGGATGTCATTGTTGTTACTGTCTTTCCACTTCCCGTCTGATGCGCAGGTAAATGTCACTGCAACTCAAAATTATTAATTCTATATTCAGCTGGAAAAAAACACATATGGCACTTCATTAATGTTCCATCATCTCTTACCCTTTTTTTGACCTGGAAAAGTGTAATACGGCTCATTACAGTGATACTCAATGACCGATAGATACTGTTTTTTAGAAAAAGAGAGAAACGTCACATTCCCATTCAGTATAACTCCAGGCTCTCCACAGTCAACATCTATAACAGGGAGCAGAATAAAACAGAGCAGGGACATTATAATATCTTATTTTTCTACAGAAAAGCAGTTTACTTGATTAAGTTTAGAACAGCATATAGAACTATAACATTTTATTTTCTAAAAATGCGTATTTCTTCTACTTTTTACTGTTTTTAATGAAAT
Organism: Denticeps clupeoides; assembly: GCF_900700375.1. Taxonomy (NCBI): domain Eukaryota; kingdom Metazoa; phylum Chordata; class Actinopteri; order Clupeiformes; family Denticipitidae; genus Denticeps; species Denticeps clupeoides. The sequence goes on along the minus strand of NC_041711.1, from coordinate 33,601,560 downwards.
TTCTCCATATTAATGATGGTTTTGTTGGCCACAAAGTCTGAGATCTACATAAACTAGGGGATTATAGTAAAAGTTGGTGTATGTAATAGTCCAATTTGTAAAAACTTACATTTTCCCTCCATTATGTCATTTATCCATCCTGAATACTGAGCGACACGGGTGTAGACTCCATACTTGCCAGCTTCACCACAATTAACGCCCCAACTAACAATCCCTGCTGCCCAAAACTGGTTGTTATTTTCTAGAGCAAATGCACCTCCACCGTCTCCACTACAGGAGTCTCTGCCTCCTTCAGGAAATCCAGCACAGAACATATTCTCAGTAAATTTAAAATCCTCAGATGTCTCATTTGTTATTTTTTCAATAGACTTCCTGCATACGTCATCCTTTACTAGAGGCACTCGAACAAATCTGAGCTTTGTGGGTATTTTTTTGTCCTCTGTCATTCCAAATCCAGATACCAACCTAAGAGAAAGGCAACGACACTTTTATTCTTAGGAAAAAATAATAATAAATCCTAAAACACTAATTTTATTAAATGATTCTACAGTATTTTAAAGATATATACTGATTGTACTGTATATACTGATTGTAAGTCGCTCTGGATAAGGTAAATACTGTCTGGTAAATACTGTAAATGTAAATGTAATGCAGCAAGTCCGTTCTCACCCATACGTATCTGGGATGTACTGATGATCACGTGATGGTAGACAAAGTGGCATTATGTTAGTGTTGAACGTGATGTGCTGTTTGAGTTTAATTAAGGCAATGTCATGGTTGTAGTTTCTCTCTTTAGGATTGTTGTACAAAGGATGGACATGAAGAGACTCCACTTGGAAAGGAGGTGACTCCAACATTTTTAGAATGTCGTTGTCCCCAACGTAAATCTGAAATGACAGGTTCATCTCTTCATGAGCATTACCAGTTAAAACAGCCTGACAATTATAACTACTGGCCAGTGGTGGCCTAGCGGGTAAGGAAATGGACCCGTAATCAGAAGGTTGCCGGTTTGAGTCCTGAACCGCAAGGGTGCCATTGAGGTTCCACTGAGCAAAGCACCGTCCCCACACACTGCTCCCTGGGCGCCTGTCATGGCTGCCCACTGCTCACTAACAGTGATGGGTTAAAATAAAGGACACATTTCGTTGTGTGCACCGTGTGCTGTGCTGTGTTTGACAATCACTTCAATTTTTTCACATTCAACTGAAACAATAATGGAAAATTCACTACCCACCCTCACATGTTCCGGCAATACATCATTCAAGATATGAGCTGCAGTGAGGATCCATCTGCTCCCAATCACTGCTGCTCCCCCTCGACCATATGGGACAGTCAGGAAAACCTGCCATGGTATGGAACCAGGAGCAGCCCACTGACCTCCAATAATCCTCCGGTGAACCCTATTTGTCACTGTGGGACGTCCACATACTGTACTCACAAACAAACACAGAATCCCACAGTAAGCTCTGCCGTGTGATGAATAACTCAACGTCTTTTTCCATGTTCCCTGAATATGCAGTGATATTTGCCAAGGAAATGTCCCATTTACGGGCAGTGGTGACCTAGCGGTTAAGGAAGCGGCCCCGTAATCAGAAGGTTGCCGGTTCGAATCCCGATCTGCCAAGGAGCCACTGAGGTGCCACTGAGCAAAGCACCGTCCCCACACACTGCTCCCCGGGTGCCTGGCATGGCTGCCCACTGCTCACTCAGGGTGATGGGTTAAATGCAGAGGACAAATTTCACTCTGTGCACTGTGTGCTGTGCTGCTGTGTATCACATGTGACAATCACTTAACTTTATTTTGACTTTGGTTCATGACTGCTACATACTGACACACACACGCACACACAGACTTATATATTTTTGTGAATATTCTTGTGTTTAGCAACAATATTATTTATTTCACACTCTATACTTACCAGGCACACACAAGGGAAGGATGTCATTGTTGTTACTGTCTTTCCACTTCCCGTCTGATGCGCAGGTAAATGTCACTGCAACTCAAAATTATTAATTCTATATTCAGCTGGAAAAAAACACATATGGCACTTCATTAATGTTCCATCATCTCTTACCCTTTTTTTGACCTGGAAAAGTGTAATACGGCTCATTACAGTGATACTCAATGACCGATAGATACTGTTTTTTAGAATAAGAGAGAAACGTCACATTCCCATTCAGTATAACTCCAGGCTCTCCACAGTCAACATCTATAACAGGGAGCAGAATAAAACAGAGCAGGGACATTATAATATCTTATTTTTCAACAGAAAAGCAGTTTACTTGCGGATTTCTTCTACTTTTTACTGTTTTTAATGAAATTTCTCCATATTAATGATGGTTTTGTTGCCCACAAAGTCTGAGATCTACATAAACTAGGGGATTATAGTAAAAGTTGGTGTATGTAATAGTCCCATTTGTAAATACTTACATTTTCCCTCCATTATGTCATTTATCCATCCTGAATACTGAGCGACACGGGTGTAGACTCCATACTTGCCAGCTTCACCACAATTAATGCCCCAACTAACAATCCCTGCTGCCCAAAACTGGTTGTTATTTTCTAGAGCAAATGCACCTCCACTGTCTCCACTACAGGAGTCTCTGCCTCCTTCAGGAAATCCAGCACAGAACATATTCTCAGTAAATTTAAAATCCTCAGATGTCTCATTTGTTATTTTTTCAATAGACTTCCTGCATACGTCATCCTTTACTAGAGGCACTCGAACAAATCTGAGCTTCGTGGGTATTTTTGTCTCTGTCATTCCAAATCCAGATACCAACCTAAGAGAAAGGCAACAAAAACTTTTATTCTTAGCAAAAAATAATAATAAAACCTAAAACTCTCATTTTATTAAATGATTCTACAGTATTTTAAAGATATATACTGATTGTACTGTATATACTGATTTTAAGTCGCTCTGGATAAGGTAAATACTGTCTGGTAAATACTGTAAATGTAAATGTAATGCAGCAAGTCCGTTCTCACCCATACGTATCTGGGATGTACTGATGATCACGTGATGGTAGACAAAGTGGCTTTATGTTAGTGTTGAACGTGATGTGCTGTTTGAGTTTAATTAAGGCAATGTCATGGTTGTAGTTTCTTTCTTTAGGATTGTTGTACAAAGGATGGACATGAAGAGACTCCACTTGGAAAGGAGGTGACCCCAACATTTTTAGAATGTCGTTGTCCCCAACGTAAATCTGAAACGACAGGTTCATCTCTTCATGAGCATTACCAGTTAAAACAGCCTGACAATTATAACTACTGGCCAGTGGTGGCCTAGCAGGTAAGGAAATGGACCCGTAATCAGAAGGTTGCCGGTTTGAGTCTTGAACCGCAAAGGTGCATATTCCACCGAGGTTCCACCGAGCAAAGTACCATCCCCACACACTGCTCCCCGGGCGCCTGTCATGGCTGCCTACTGCTCACTAACAGTGATGGGTTAAAATAAAGGACACATTTCGTTGTGTCTCTGTGTGCTGTGCTGTGTTTGACAATCACTTCAATTTTTTCACTTTCAACTGAAACAATAATGGAAAATTCACTACCCACCCTGACATGTTCCGGCAATACATCATTCAAGCAATGAGCTGCAGTGAGGATCCATCTGCTCCCAATCACTGCTGCTCCCCCTCGACCATATGGGACAGTCAGTAAAACCTGCCATGGTATGGAACCAGGAGTAGCCCACTGACCTCCAATAATCCTCTGGTGAACACTAGTTGTCACTGTGGGACGTCCACATACTGTACTCACAAACAAACACAGAATCCCACAGTAAGCTCTGCCGTGTGATGAATAACTCACCGTCTTCATTTCACTGTGAAATATGTCTAAGAATTGTGCTTGATTTTAATGAACAAAGAAATCAACAATTAAAAAATGCATTTACATTTACAATGTGGTAGTAGCCTAGTGGGTAACACACTCACCTATGAACCAAAAAGACCCAGGTTCAAATCCTGCTTACTACCATTGTGTCCCTGAGCAAGACACTTAACCCTAATTTGCTCCAGGGGGACTGTCCCTGTAACTACTGATTGTAAGTCGCTCTGGATAAGGGTGTCTGATAAATGCCATAAATGTAAATGTACCTGGGGAACATGAGGGAGGAACGCCAATATTCTGGATGTCCCTCCACTTTCCGTCTGCAGCACAGGTGTAAGATGCTAAAACGGCAAAGGGACAGTATGACAAACACCCAGGGTGTCATGACTGAGGGTTGGCTCAAGGCACACATGCACAACTTAGTAAATGCATTACTGAAAAACATACACAAAATAGGAACAATGGCCAAAAACAGAGGTATTCACAGTCAGGGAAAATATTTCAACTTTTTGAAATGATCAGTCAGGTAGGTTAATATGTGAACGTGAGCCGCGAAACCCCACGAATGTTGACTTTTGTGTTGAATTGGGGAAGAGTTGAGAGGTGAGGAGACAAACAGGATGATTCTTACTTGGTTGAGGTGGACAAAGAGTCAAGTTGAGTTGACAAATTCCAATCAATGACTGAACAGCTGGCCATCTTGCCAATTTATGGGAGTCACGTTACCTCATCTCCGTGTTGTCACGTGGATGGACTCACGTGACAGAGTCTATCATTTCAGTGGTTGGTTTATTTGAGCATTGAGAGACCAACAGTAACAAAAAATCCAGAAAATGCATTTCACAGTAGAGAAAAAATAATTTGCATTTTCATAAATGAAGTAACATTTAGTACTGAAATTAAATAATCTTTTGTGAAAATGTCTTGTATTTGGCCACAAGGTTCGTACATATCTCAGGTGGGATTTTGTCCCACTCCTCTTCACATCTACTCACCACCTATTTTCAATACCCAGGCTGAGGGCAGGAGGTTCTCACCCAAGATTTGACGGTACATGGCCCCATTCATCCTCTCTTTGTTGCAGTGCAGCTGTCCTGTCCCCTTAGCAGAACAACACCCCCAAAAGAACAATGTTTCAAACCTAAATGTTTGACGGGGCGGACAGTGTTCTTGGAGTCATAGAGGGCATCCCTCTGCGAGTTCAGTTGATGCCAAAGAGCTTTGGTCTCATCTGACCACAACACCTTCACCCAGTTCTCCTCTGAGTTCTCCTCTGAATCATTTAGATGTTCAGTGGTAAACCTGTACATGTGCTCTCTTGAGCAGGGTTACCTTGCGGGCTGCAGGATTTTAGTCCTTCGCGGTGTGTTCTTTCTTTGTGACTACAGAGTGGTGTCAGGAGAACAACCTCTCTCTCAACGTCAGCAAAACCAAGGAAATGGTTTTGGACTTTAGGAGGTAGAATACAGCTCATCTCCCTATCTACATTGGAGGAGGTGCTGTGGAGAGGGTCAGCAGCTTCAGGCTCCTTGGGGTCACCCTCAGTGCCAACCTCAAGTCCTCAGAACACACAGCAGCGGTCACCAAAAAAGCCTACCAACGACTCCATTTACTCAGACGCCTAAAGAAGGCTGGGGTATCCACGTCTGTCCTTACCAGCTTCTACAGGTGCGCTGCTCAGGACAAGAAAGCACTGCAGAGGGTGGTGAAAACAGCTGAGAGGATCACACCACTCCCAGCAATAATGGACATTTACACCACACGCTGTCTCAGGAAAACGAAGAGCATCCTGAAGGACCCCAACCATCCTGCACTGTCACTTTTTACTTTCCTGCCATCAATTCACACACGCACAATGGGTGGTAGTAGACTAGTGGTGACACACTCGCTTATGAACTAGAAGACCCAGGTTCAAATCCCACTTACTACCATTGTGCCCCTGAGCAAGACACTTAACCCTGAGTGTCTCCAGGGGGGGACTGTCCCTGTAACTACTGACTGTAAGTCCCTCTGGATAAGGACGTCTGGTAAATACTGTAAATGTAAACACGATTCAGGAACAGTTTCTACCCCAGTAGCCATCAGGCTGTTCAACACACAGTAACTGGCTCTTAACATCCTGCACTGTCACTTTAAATCATGCACATTCACTTTATGCAACTTAGCCTTCTGTGACTTATTTATTGCTGCTGCACCACTTTGTCTTCTATGTCTTCTGTGTATCATGTCCTATGTTCTGTCTGCGTGGGAGGGGTCTTCAAGTAAGAATTTCATTGTGCTCTGTATCCTGTACTTTGTACATATGACAATAAACTTCAACTCAACTCAACTACGTCCCAGCTGTCTTGAGATCATTGTTCCACCCATGTAGTTCTGGGCTGGTTCCACACCGTTCTCATGATCACTGAAACTCTACAAACTGAGATCATGCATGAAGCTCCAGGCCGAGGGAGATTGGCAATTTTTTTATGGCTTCCATTTGCAAATAATCACCCCACCTCCACCCCCATGTCCAATCACATTGCGCTGATGATAGACAGTCATGCTCACCAATCAGATGTGTCCTATATTAAAGACACGCCCACTTAAAAGCGCGCAAGGGCGCTCGCTCTCACTGCTGGTTACAGTGCAGTTCATATTGTACGGTTATGCTACAGTTTATATTATGTGTATTAATCACAAATTAAATCACAATGACGATTTTTGTCAAATAAATCGTGATTTGAGTTTTCTTAAAAATCGTTCAACCGTAATCGATATTGTTGATATTTATCTGCACATCTTCAACACAACACTGCAAATATTGACTCTTTGCGTAAATTTTATGTAATGAAAACCTTTGAAACCTATAAATGCTTGTAATTATACTTCAATGCACCACGGAAACATCTGGCAAAAAGATCTAAAGACACTGAAGAAGCCAGCTTTGTGAAAACCAGTTTTTGTGTGATTCTCATGACTTTTGGCCTCGACTGTTCTACTATATTGACTAGGTTAACTAAAATTGCATAAAAAAGAATCTAAAGTACAATTTTCATTGACTAAAACTAGACTAAAATAGTTAAGGATCATTCCTATGGAAATAAGTCTTAAATGCTCAGACTTTTAGTAGGCTGAAACTTGACTAGAATAAAATGAAGTCTAATGAAGACTAATAAAGATTTAAATGACAGCCTGATGCAAAGATTAAACTAAAATTAAGACAGACCGCCAAAAACAACAATATGTTGAAGGGTGTAAGAATTGTGGGTTTGAATGAAAACTCTCTCGCATGTGAGGGAGTGAAGGGAAACTCTGCCCTAGTGAATAAGTTTGATTTTACACCAATCTCCACCACACCACAACTTGATACCCTAACCCTAAACACGACAGTTAAATAAAGAGGAAATTTTAAGCCACAAAAATATGAACATTGTTCTTACTGTTTGGAACACCATGGAAAGAGTAAAATGGCTTATTGCAGTGGTAACGGACGACAGACTGGTTTTTGGCATCAGGAACAAAGTACAGAGCTCCATTCTGTACAGATGGTGGATCTTCACAGTGACCCTCTACAGTGGATAGAGGGAATAAATGATGAATGTTAGATGATTTTGTAAATGTAATAAGAATAATTAGATACACTGCATGTGTAAAGTTAGTATTTAGCTTTACGTTTCTCGCCATTCATCCTGTCCAAACATCATGGAAAACAGAATATCAATTTTAGTGTCAAATAAATATAGTCAAATAAACCTTCAATTCAGATGATTAGCAATAAATGTTACCATTTTATATGTGAATACTTTTCCAGACAAGATCATGACAGGTGAACTGAAAAAACAGTAAAGTTTTCAATTTGCAGATCTTATTTATGTACGTGTTTATTTTAATACAACAATTCAATAAAATTCATGCTCATATTGATAAATAATTGATTTAATAAGTGATAATGTACCACATCCTTAAAAAACATCATTGCAAACATGGGTAGGTATTGATATTTTGATATTTAAAATAGACAAATAAAATATGAAACTGTCATACAGTCGTAGCTTCATCCTTCACTCACCAATGGCTGTGTAGAAAGCTGTGAAGCCCAAGTGCTGGTCTGATCCTCTGTTTGCAGCACTTGTCTTAAAGATCAGCTGGAGATGGTTGCTTGAAGACAAGATTGGGGAGATGCCTGGTAGATGTTGGTTTGTTTTTTCACCACAGAATTTGCCCAAAACTTTCTGGTCATGCAAAACCTGATATTAAACATGAAAATGAACATTTCTCTCCAGAATGTTGTAGTTTTTATGTTCTGGGTGAACTGGCTGTGCTACTGACTGTAAGTGAGTCTTGATTGCAGTTGTCTGATTGCTTGATGTCGAGGTGCGTGATGGTGAGTTGGATTCTGTAGCCCACAGGAACCTTCAGGTCCCATGTCACGTCAGTTCCAGGCTGGTAGGGCTGAGGGTAGTGAGGTGACTTCACCTCCCCATGCAAGGACATGGGGGCAGGCTTCACCACACCACACACACTCAGACACACACACAACAAACTTCAAGAGGAAGGAATAAACATGAATTTATTGTTCTAGCAGCAGAACACTGCAAAACAGCCAGAAATATTTTGTCCCTATGTGAACATTTCATTAAATATAAATGTGAACTGTACCTCACACTCTTTAAACAACACAATGATGATACTCACATTAAACTTTGCATGGCATAGAATGCAGTCCCAAAAGTTATTGGTACTCAGTCTGCTTAAAGATTAAGGAAGTAGAAGCAAGCCACGATAAATCAGAACTTTTGTTGTTTCGAATGCTGCCCGATAATGAAATCAGAGTCTAAAAGTCAAGTGAATAATGTTTGATCTGCCCCTGAACAAACACAGACACGGGCCGCGGACTTAGTGTTTGTGTATAGTGTACATCTCAGGATATGTGTGATGGTAACACCACCATACTGTTGAAACAGATACCACAGTCATGTGAAATTTTAAATTTTAGTCATCTTCAAGACTGATTATTCCGACAATAATCATCATGCCCTACATTGGGAGTCCAATTTCTATCTTCCACTTCGTCCACTTCCACTGTCCCTCTTCTCACCTCTCTACACTGGCTCCCGGTAGCTGCTCGCATTGAGTTCAAGTCCTTGATGCTGCCTACAGGGCTATAAATGGAAGTGCACCTTCTTACACCAACACACTACTAGTTACACTCCTGCACGCCCTCTTACATCTGCAAATGAAATGACACTGAAAATTCCCTCTTCACGGGGTCTCCGATTCCAATCAACTCTGTTCTCCTTTGTTGTCCCTGGCTGGTGGGACAACTTGTCCTGCTCCATTCGACTAGCCGAGACTACTACCACCTTTAAGAAGCAGGTGAAAACCCACTTGTTCAAAAAGTTCACAAAAGATCACAATTGGTTTATTATTGGGTTTATTATTGTGCATCTGCTTGTTCATCCTGCTCCTTCCTGGTCAGTTGGGAATTCAAATGTAGCCGATGGTGGTGATTCTGTGTCCTTCACGATCTTCAGGCGTCTGAGATCACACTTGCAGGGAAAACCTGCCTTCTTGACAGAGATCAAACACAGCAGCATACAGGGAATATTCAACTTCAAAAAGTATTTCAGACAAATCTAACACTTACACACACACACACACACACTCCCAAAATAATTAAAAACATTTTTTACTTCGTCTAGCACTTAACAATCTCCGAGCATGTTCTTTTTCTGACAAGTTCGGCTTTATCAGGGCTCTTAGTTTTTGTAAACTCAAAATCTATAGAAACCGAATGAGAATTGCTGGTATCTTCCTCCTGTAAGTCGCTTTGGATAAAACTGTCTGCAAAATAAAGTAAAGTAAAGTAAAGTAAAGTAAAGTAAAGTCTATTTAAGGACCTCTATTGCACACAGATTGGCATCAAGCAAATGAACTTTATTTTAGCTATCTATAAATTAGCAATTGCATAGATATTTATGATATTTAAATCTGAGTCTACTTATTTGTAATAATATCACATTTCAATCTGTAAATTGTGTAACTGATTTACGAAAACACTGTACTGTGGACTATGGAAGACAAATCAAATCCAGAAAAAAATAACATATAACTATGGACTGAAGTACCCCTAAATCTCCCTTCATACCAGCTGTATGTGAGAATAGTTGTATGTAAAACTGTGGAGAATGGAATAAAAAACTCTCTACACACAAAAGCACTGTATTAAAACCACCCCAACCTGATGTTACCTGGCAGAAAGAGGCGTGGCACAATAGAGGAATGAACAGATTCTAATTTATTAACACCAGTAAATTGTTATTGCAGTTACATGTGAATATTGTATGTAAAAATGTTACAGATCAAACCAAAATGAAAAGAAAAAGGTAGCGAAAGAGAGAGAAAAGCCATTAGAAAAATAGGTAAATAGAAAAGACTCAGGTACTGATGGGAAAATTCCCCTCAGCTCCCGATGGAAAAGAAGATGGAATTACCCAGACCACAAGTGAACATTCCTTTATACATTTGACCCACAGGAAGTTGTCACAGACCAATCAGAATTAGTTATTTCTGTCCTGTCACTCCCCAGGTGTCTCCCGTCTGGAGCAGACAAAGAGAGCTGGCGATTCTCAAGCAAATGGCTGACGCTTCGCACCTTTTGGTTGGGTGAAGGATGCTAAGTGCTGTAATGTTGTTTGACAAAGAGATGGAGAACAAAGAGGTGTTGGCCTCTCCACATGACAAAAGCTGCAGAAATATCGTGGTCCTGCAGAATGTCCCACTTTACAGACAGCCATTTGATCCCCTGTGACACTGATTATTCAGGGTCCATGGGGATCACAATTGGTTTATTATTGTACATCTGCTTGTTCATCCTGCTCCTTCCTGGTCAGTTGGGAATTCAAATGTAGCCGATGGTGGTGATTCTGTGTCCTTCACGATCTTCAGGCGTCTGAGATCACACTTGCAGGGAAACCTGCCTTCTTGACAGAGATCAAACACAGCAGCATACAGGGAATATTCAACTTGATCAAAGGCTTTACACACTTGGTTGGGTTCTTTGTCTGGAGTCTGATGAAATTAAAAGGTTGTAATTTTGCATCCAGATTATACATGTAAAAAAACATTGTCCATTTACATTAAAACCAAACCAGAAAAACAAACGACAACAATGATCAGATATTGTAACGCAAAGACATGTAAATATAGTGAGGAGCTTAAAATAATATCAGGGAATTCATAACACCTTTATCACTAAATCAGAATCAGAATCGTATTTATTGGCTAAGTAAGTGCAAGCACATACAAGGAATTTGATTCTGGTAGATGGTGTCTCTCAAGTACAGAGTATTAAAAAACAATGGATGTGTGTAAGTGTTATTGTACAAGTTGTGGAATTTGTTTGTGCTGTTTATAAATAACTATATCTACTGAAATAAATAGGCAAAAAAACTAAATTCTATATACAAAGTGTATATAAAGTGCAGTGTGTTATTAGTTATTATTTGAGTTATTATTTGAGATTATAGCACTGTTGAGGTGTTATAGAGATAAACTGTTGTTGAGAGAAAAACTGTTTAACATAAATATAAATTCTCATCCTAAACATGTTGATCATACTGAACATGAATTTAAACAGTAAACTATTAATTTTAACAGCAAAATTTCCAATCCCTGATCAGTTATTATCAAATTCCATTTTCTTTTCCTCATACACCCCAGGCTGGGAAATACTACAGGCTACAGGCTGGAAAATACTCAGTTTCAATGTCTGCAAACACAACAACTCCTTTATTTGATTGTCATTGTAAAACGCAGCACAGCACAGTGACACAACAAAAAGTGTCTTCTGCTTTTAACTATCACCCTCAGTGAGCAGTGGGCAGCTATGACAGGGTCCGTTTTTCTTTACCCGCAAGGCCAACCACTGCCCTTAAGCCCCCTAAGCTCCCATGTTCCCACACTCCCTTGTGGATTGTCTTGTGTGCATATCCCCATATGTATTTTACTTTACTGTTCCATACACCTTGCCTGGGAGTGATTTCCATTCATTTGTATTTGGAGGCTCCCACGCCTGTTTTCATTTTTGTGTTTTGTTTCTGTAATAAATCAATATATTGTGCATTTGTGTCTTGTGCCTACAGTCATAAGACACACAGGCACACACACACGTACACTATTGATCTGAACTATCTATCCAAAAAATGTTCTAAAATTGTATAATAATCATAATGTTGTCCTCCAGACAATATTGTTCCACACCTTAAACAACGTAGTACTCTGTGTAAGGTTCCCGGCAGGACCAGGGTTGTCACAGCAGGGGACATCCTCAGAAAATCCACGAGAACCAGGAAATGTAATCGGTCCCACAGACTATTATTTACCAAATGGTTGCAAGAACAAAGAACAGGTGATTGACCCCCACGGACAATTATTACCAAATGGTCACAAGAACAGAAGGATGAGATCTCTCCCACAGGACTCTTCATCCTGAGAAGGGCGGGTAAGCCCCTCTCACTTCTGGGGGAAGCAGATGTGTTTAATTTGAGTACAATATATATGAATGTATCGTGACAATACGTGCGTGTTTAGATGTTTTCTCACTGGCTCAATGTCCCCTGTCACATAAATTAAACAGATCTAAGATATAACAAATATGTTAGTACTAAAACCAAACCATAACAACATCAAAGGTCTCCTACACGTGCTGCGGTTTTAAGAACTCTTCTACCTGTCTTTTATCCAGTGCTGTGTGTAACATCTGTTGGGGATGTATTTACTATCTCTGTAGAGCTGTGAAGATTATGTATCATAGTAAATGTAAATATTAATATCTTTAATCTCCAATCTTCCTTTCTTCCTGCCCCTGGTGTGATCAGCCTGTAAGTCGGTGCAAATCTGCATGGTAGAAAGTTATTTTATTAATTATACTTGATTTACTAACTGGCCACAGTTTTGCTGATCAAGTCTCGATGAGTCAATGCAGTCTTTAGTTCCTCCTAACCTTATAAATTATTCAGTCCCTATTGTCCTCTTCATTCCAACTACCCGTTTAAAGTGAATAGTCTTGGTAGCTATATTGGGGTGAGATAATACAGATCTATAACTATTTATCCGGTTGATAAATAGATTAGTTTTGTATAATTGTTATTTTATTTGCCGTCAAAAACGTCATACATGCTAAACCCTTCACTGTCGTATCAGATTCCGTTATTGGGCTGATAGGCGAGTTTTACATCTGTTTACTCCTTAGAACATAGAACTGTTAGTATTCTATCTAATTTGCACAAGAGCAGAAATGTTTTCTGTTGTTTGCACGTTGTATCACGGTTGCCAGGTGGGTCAACACATACACAAATACCACAACACAAGTGCAAATATTGTGTATTGCACATAAATGCAGTATCCATTATGCCATTCTTTTCATATTTGTGTGACTGTTTAAACTGAAAATCTTGCTATGACCAAGATACTGAAATGATGTAAGCAAAACAGAATTAGAAACAATATTTAAAATGAATCAAGGATGGTAACCAAATAATTTTATTTGCATATTTGTCAGTGTATCTAGATGTTTTAAATTATTAATAGAATTTCTGAGAAATTATACAAGTTTGATGTTCCTCCTTCATTGCACCATGGCCTTATGAATTTTCCTCAATTGTCTTTTGGACCCAGTCCGTATACTTGTCAACACGGGTGTAAACTCCATATTTACCTTCTTCACCACACGAGATACCCCAGCTGACAATGCCAGCAGCCCAAAACTGCCCACCGTTCTTCAAAACGAACGCCCCTCCGCTGTCACCTTGACAGGAGTCTGCGCCCCCTTCTGGGAACCCCGCACAGAACATGTTGTCTGTAAAAACCGACACATCTTTACTGTGGACTCGCTCTTTGTCTATAAACCGTTGGCACTTCTCCTGATCCACCACTGGCAGCTGAATGTACCGAAGCTGACTGGAGATTGTGTGGTTTTCTGTAATTCCAAAACCTGAAACCAAGCTGTGAATTGAATTTTGTTTTAGAATTTAGAATTTAGAAATTAAAACCTGTGTATTAAAAAACTATGTAAAACTATGTACTATTAGGTAGGATTGTCTTACCCTGGAATCCCAGCATTATAGATAGCATTCTCTGGTGGTAGACACAGCGGCATGACATTGGAATTAAATGTGTAGCGCCTCTTGAGTTTGATCAGTGCGATGTCATGATCGAAGTTTTCTGTGTCTCTTGGGTTGTTGTATGATGGGTGAACATGCAGGGATTCAACTTCAAAATGAGGTAATTCAATCATGTTTTGTAAATCGATGTCTCCAGCATAGACCTAAAAGTAAGTAAAGTGTAAGCAGCCAATGTAGCATGAAGATCAGTAAAACTCAGTAGACAGAAAAACTGCCTGCTGCAGGGACTGGATAGACGTATGAAATTCATGCTGAAATTCACAGCTATGGTGCAGAATTACTGAACGGTGTGTGATTCAGTTTAAAAACAAGTACCACTTGCCTTAACCTTCTCATTTGATATAAGTTTAGCATCTGACACAAGGTTGTGAGCTGCAGTCAGAATCCAGCGATCTCCAACAACAGCTCCTCCACCTCGTCCAGGAGAGAGGAGCAACGCCTGCCATGGGAAAGATCTCGCTGGAGCTATCGTCCCTTTCAGGATTCTCGATCGGCCAACAACGGTTACTTCTGGGCGACCACAGACTGGACAGGTCATCCACAATTTTTGGAAATTATTAATGGAAATTGTGTTATTATGGAAAGACTTTAGGCTGCTTATAAATATAGAAAAATATCACAACAAGTTATTGCACTCCAATAATTGATTGAGATTTTTTTCAATCATTAATGCAATGTATTTCATACACATCTACAAACATTTGTGCTCCTCTGTTATTGTATAAATGGTATATATGTGTGCAACTTTACAGAAAACGTTTGTGTCACGATTGGGTGCACCTGGATACGCACCGGGCACCAATCTGCTTGACATCAGGGCTCCAGCCATGGAACAGGTGTGGCACATGGCTGGAATCTGGTTATAAGGACTTGTTGAGCAGCCCATCGAGACTGCGACATTTTATGTGGACCCTGTAAATTACCTAAGTAAATTTTTTTTTCCACTGTTTTGGCCCTTGTGACGGTTTGGTTTTTGTGTTAATAAATTTTTCCCAGCATGTCCCGCCTCTGAGCTTCATTCCCCCATCAGCTCGGGGACGTGACAGAATGTCGCAGCCTCCAACAGAAGCGCAGAGCGAAAAGGCCGAGTAGAACCACGCGGACCCCCAAGTACTGGTTGAGGGCTGTCTTCCCGGTGGTACGGGGGTCGAGCCGTGGCGAGGAGTGCCGGGTAATCGCCCCCTGGGTGATCTGCGAAACCCGGAAGCGGCAGGCTCTGCTAGTGAGTAGGCGGAGCGAGGACGAGAGCATCAACAGCAGCGAGTGCAGAGGATGCATCCCCCACGATCTTCGCCATGACGGGCCAGGAACTCTGCCCTCTGCTGGCCAGGCTCCCCGTGGACTGTGATGACACAGACGTCGAGAGCACGGATGACGCCAGTTGGTGTGCGGTCGGTGCCGGGATGGCTCCGCCTATCGTACCCGTCACCAATTGTCAAGAGGTCTGTGGGGACCCACCCGACTTCGAGAGAGAGAGACGGACAGCCAGGAGGAAGACGGCGACGCGGGGGTAAGCTGGTGGAAGAGGGTGGTGGAAAGTCGCCAGCCAGCAACTGCGCTGATGGGACTGCCTTGCGGGGAATCCGCCTCTCCAGCTCTGGTCGCGAACATGCCTACCCTCTACCCGGATGTTCCCCAGCAGAATGGCAGCCCACCACCATCTCCATTCTGCCCGGACCCTTCTCCGGAGGTACATGCCAACCCTTCTTAACATCCTGTGGTGTATACTTCCCTCGTTCTCTGACACAGAGAAGATCACCACCATACTCGCGTGTCTGACTGGGTCAGCTTGGGGCTGGGGCGCAGCCTTGTGGCATCAAGGTGAGACATTTACATTTACAGCATTTACCAGGCGCCCTTATCCAGAGCGACGTACAATCAGTAGTTACAGGGACAGTCCCCCCCTGGAGCAACTTAGGGTTAAGTGTCTTGCTCAGGGACACAATGGTAGTAAGTGGGATTTGAACCCGGGTCTTCTGGTTAGACGAGTAGGCGAGCGACTAGGCTACTACCACCCAGGCTTAACAGAATGGGTTACCCGGACTTCCTGGAGCTGCTGAGGGCGGATTTCGATCAGCCAGAGCCTGAGCCATGGATCGAACCCTGCCCCACCACCACATCCAGAACTAGCCAGGATTCGGTACAGGAAGAACCCACGGTGTGGGTCACGCCTCCCGTGATCCTGGCTGCGTCTCCTGGGAGGTCCCAGAGAGCCCAGAGAGGGAGCCAGAAGCCCAGCAATACTCCTAGGTCCTGCCTGGGGCTACGCTCCCCCAAATTTCTTTTGGGGGTGGCTGCGGTACGGGTTGGGAGCTCCTCCTGAGGGGAGGGTGGGTGGGTAAACAGGGCGGGCCAGAGCATCATGGAAATATTTCATGTTTTTGTGTACAGGACTAGTCTGTCCCATGTGTTATATTCATGTATGTATATGTAGCGTGTGAAGCTTATTGTGTTACCAGGAAGGCAGGTGGGGAAAATGTTGTCATTTTCACTTTCCCTCCACCTTCGCTCTGCAGTACAGGTCAAATTCACTGCAACACAGGGGAGAAGTAGGGAGTGGATATATGTTTAAATCACTAGAAGCATCATAATGATCATATATTACACTCACCTTCATTTGTATGCTGCAAGGTGTAGTATGGCTCATTACACTGGTACTTTATGACTGACAGGTACTGATTATTAACACCAGACAGAAATGTTACTTTCCCATTCAGCAAATGTTGGGGGTCTCCACAGTCTATAACTGGACAACAATTTATTAACATTATTATTATTGTTGTTGTTATTATCATTATGTTAAGGGCATTACTATTGTGTGTTGAACTTTAAGTTTCTAAAACTGATAATTATGTTAATATCATCTCAGTTGGACAACCTTCATAAATAAGGAATATTTTTGGACAGATTAATTGTCCTGATCTAAGATAGGGAACATATTGAGGTTGTACTGTGGCACTCAGGGAGAGGCTGGTTCCACTGTCCATTGCTCTGACACTTGGAGATATAGGTCTGGATTTCATTTCCTCCCTGTGCACAAAAGAAATGGAGGACATGAAACAGATTAAAACTGGCTAAATATAAAACGAAGAGAATAAAACATGCTTTCTCACCATCATTAGCTTGTATCCTGTGTCACACCGTACATGGATGTAGTCTCTGTAGAGGTACTGATCAAAGTCTGGAGTAACACGTCCATTTTTTATGTCTTTTGGATTCTCACATTTTACTCCTATAGCAAATGGGTTAATTGACTATATTTAGATATGCACAGGAGGTTACAAAAAATCTGGCTGTTATGATCTTATCATTCGTCAAGTTCTGCTTATATTACATTAAAATTTTGAATGTAATAGCATTTAGAATCTTGTGTTTAAAACATACTAGTGAGTGGTACCTTTATTCTGAGCTTTGAAAATAGGGCCCTCAGTGATATATAACCCACTTGACTGTAAACTTTAATATTGGTGTTGAAGCTTGAAGCCTCAAGTTTATGCAAGATCTTGGATTCTTGGTTGTTTTTAGATTAAATCTGACAATCGAGTTTCCTCTCAGCTCAGGGAGACAGTTTGTCCTTCCAAATTAACCACATTTCCAAAAATACTTACTTATAAAATGCTGTTTAAATAGAATTTCCATTACGTAATGGAGCATTACAAATAAGATTTTCAATAGAATAAAATGTGTGTGTGTGTGTGTGTGTGTGTGTGTGTGTGTGTGTGTGTGTGTGTGTGTATATATATATATATATATATGCGATGGTAGTAGCCTAGTTGGTAACACACTTGCCTACAGTCACAGGTTCAAATCCCACTTACTACCATTGTGTCCCTGAGCAAGACACTTAACCCTAAGTTGCTCCAGGGGGGGACTGTCCCTGTAAATACTGATTGTAAGTCGGTCTGGATAAGGGCGTCTGATAAATGCTGTAAATGTAAATGTATATATGTGTGTGTGTGTGAATAATGTTTTATTTTATGTGTAAAAATAAGTCTTGTGATCAGGCCAATCATACTGGTGCTTTAGATTTGTGTATATTTTCTGTAGTTTATTACTTACTTTGGCTGGTGTAATGAAGGTTCCAGCCATGGCTCAGTCCAGCCCAGTCGGTGTGGTACTCCAGCTGAACAGAGTGGGACTTGGTTTGGATGACTCTGGGACTCTCATTTCCACACAGTTTCAGGGGCTCTTGGTCTGGTTCTGATATCTGAAAACC
The DNA here is from genome assembly GCF_900700375.1 of Denticeps clupeoides. Lineage (NCBI taxonomy): Eukaryota > Metazoa > Chordata > Actinopteri > Clupeiformes > Denticipitidae > Denticeps > Denticeps clupeoides. The sequence continues at coordinate 33,583,343 of NC_041711.1, read as the reverse complement.
AAAAAATTAACAAAATCCTACAACATCCTCCACACACACACACACACACACACACACAGACGATACTGTACCTGTAACCAGTGGAACAGACAACGTTGGTTTCCAGTGTCAGTGTTGATGCGCTCAATGTGGAATTTGCCTGTGAAGTTGAGGGTGATGGTGTAGCCTGGCTCCAGTGAGATCTCATACTGGCAGTCCAGGCCATGGGGTGAGGGACCAGGGAAGTCTGGACTAGTGATGGTCCCCTGTGACTCACGAAACACTCCCCCTCCACAGCTCACTTAATGAGAAAATGGTGGAATAATAGCATCACTGATTTAACTGCACACAATATACTGCATAATAAACGACCAAACACTACACTGCTACACTACTCACACACACAGGTATGCTGGTCTGGTCGAAGGTTGTAGCCATGACGACAGGAGCAAAAGTAAGAGCCCAGAGTGTTCAGGCAGATCTGGGAGCAGACAGGGCCCATCCCACCTGCTGCTTCTGGGGCAGAGCATTCATCCACATCTATGTGCAATGACGGAGGATGTCAGTGTAGGAGACGTAAACAGCAATGACTGCTCTGTGTTTAACAATCAAGCAGATTAACAATATTTTGTGACATCACATTTTCACCAGCAAAGTTTATGGAAGTCCTATCCTAACTGTTAAAAAAAGGAAATAATCTTTAAACAGGTAAAACGTGTCCAGAGAATTCAGCGTTATCCAAATGTAAACTTACCTGAGTGATTCACTACAAAATAGTGAAAAAATGTGATGTTTTTGTCATGTACAGCAAGCAGTTCGCACAACTAAATACAGTCCTCTGCTCATCACCTTTAGTGAGCCGTGGGCAGCCATGAAAGGCACATACACAAATGTTTAAAGTAAAATTGTGCAGCAGAATGGAGAGTGTGTTATTGTCCAAGAAGCTTAGTGAAGATCTAAGAAAAATACTAGTAAATGCTAGTTATTGGGAGGTGTTTCCACTTTGTTCTGGAAGAAGACCATGGCAACTAGGGTGGTACCGCCTTAGTGGGGAATACACTCGCCTATGAACCAGAACACCACAAAGTCACTGGTTCAAGCCAACTTACTTCCATTGTGTCCAATAATTTGCAGCTTTAAAGCTGTGTCTGTGCCAGGAAACCAAACCTTTCTATTAATTCTACCAAGAAAAGTGGTAAAATATCCAGTCAGAATCATATTAGAAGGTTGGTGGTGGTTACCAAACTGGCCTGGTTGAGTTGGTACTTCAACCAAACATTTGTTTGGCCTGCATGCATGATTCTTGCCCTATGTTGAATTTAGAAAATCCAAATTCCAAAATAATGTTTATTAATTAGTCAATTGTGTTAGAAAGAAGTCATTGTGTTCCATTTAACTTTGAGTGCCACTGAGGGTAAGATGGATCGTGTGGTGACACACCTATTGCCTGGTAGAAAGCTGCGAAGCCAAGGTGCTGGTGAAGCCCAGGGTTTGACTCATCTGTCTGGAAGATTAGGCGAAGTGTGTTGCTGGGAGACACAATTTGCTTGTTGCCAGGGTGATGACCATTTGGGGCATTTTCTTGACCACAGAACTTGTCCAGTGTAGTTTGACCATGTATTACCTAAAATGGTTCAGCATTTTACAATATGAGGTTCTAGTTGTTGAATCTTTTCTAATTATGAAATGAACATGTAATATTTTGTAAATTTGATAGACTTTTTACTTTTCTAGGTTTAGAACAGACATCCACTGGACAATCAAAAATGATCATTTTAGTCCTGTGTTATTGTCTGAATCAGTTCATTGATTTAATTTGTTGTAATAATGCAGTAAAACAGTATTTCACCTGCATTTTGTACTAACCGTAAGTGAATCATAAAAACAGTCAGCGTCAGGCTCCATGTCCAAATACGTGAACGTGAGCTGGATCTTGTAGCCCTTAGGCACCTCCAGGTCCCACTCTTCATGGACTCCAGCTGGGTAGGGCTTAGGGTACTCAGGAGAGTGTAACTCACCATACAGAGCAGTCGGAGGAGTAGAGTCCAATTCACACAGATTTGTACTCACATACCAACACAGCACTCTGGAATAATGGGTCGTAATGACTGATCTTTCGATGTATCTGCACATTTCTGACTGAATGCTCAGAGGATGAGTGTTTTTTTTATTTACACATCAAGTATGAAATTGTTAATTCGAGGAACACTCTTCACAGTAGCAAGTTCTTTAATTTAAAAAATGCAATAAAAAAACTCACCCAATAACTGAATATTTCCACCCCATAGTTTGAATGCCAGGCGTGTTTATTAAATTCGATATCAAGTGTATAGTTATTGCATACTTCCATAAGTGTCTAAAGCAGAATGACAAGAGTCTAAAAGTCAAGCTAGCAAAGCACTTGTTGTTTGATTTGGCTCTGATCAAAGTGAAAAGACAGAGTGAATACTGCTGTGAGCGTGGGGGTGGCCTGTAAATTCCCGTAAAACTTTGTTTGTTGAGATGAACGAACTTCTGGCCAAAAAAAAAAAAAAAAAATAGAACAAATGGAAAAGTCAACAAAGTTGTTACAATAATGTCTGAAACAATAATGAAGAAAACATTTTTAAACCTCCATATTTCTAATTATCCTTGATGGTGTTTCTGATCCAGTCCAGGTAGTTCTGCACTTTAGTGTAGTAGCCCTTGTAAGCCCGATCTTTACAGTCAGGTCCCCAAGACACGACGCCTTTCAGCCGATAAGGATCATCTGCTTTCCCTGAGCCCAGAATAGGCTGGACTACAGGACCTCCACTGTCACCTTTGCAGCTGTCTACCCCAGGCTGCCCAGCACAGAACATGTTTTTACTGAACACAATTTGTTTGTTTGCTCTGGTACGTGGGGTGTTCATGCAATGCTCTTCAGTATACTCCTGCACGGCTTCATAGCGTAACTTTTGACTCTTCTTGCCTTTTTCCCATTGTCCAAACCCTGAGACTGTGGCCATCTTGTCATTCAGTGGAGTCCCTTCCCCTTCCTCTGGCAGACATACAGGTATGACATTGGGACCAAGTTTCACCCTGGCTGACAGCTTGATCAGGGCAATGTCATTGTCAAAACTAACTCGTTCACTTTCATCTAAGCCTTGCTGGTATCCAGGATGGATGAAAATCTCCCCTGATTGCATCACCTCTGCATTGGAGTCTTGACCATCCACCATGCCCCCATACAAAACAAAGGCATTTTGTTTTTCCACCACATGAGCAGCTGTAATAGCCCAGAGGTCATTGATCAGTGAAGCGCCTCCTCTTGGACTTTTGATAAGGAGCTGCCATGGAATTTCTCCAGCGTTTGCCTCCTTCCCACCAATGATCCTACCACTGCTGGAGACCTGCTTCTCAGTCAAGCCACACACTAGAAGGAAAGAAACAGGCAATTCATTTATTAAACTCTATATGTATATAAATTAACATCTAGACCGCTGTTGCAGTACCTGGAACACATTTTGGCATTTCAGAGCTGCCACTCTCAGAAGTCCATGTTCCATTTGCATCACAAGTGAACACATCTGGAAAATTAGTAAAAATATAAAACTGGTAAGCTTCGCTCCTAAAAAAACACCACTGTGCTCTTTAATGGCTGTATAGTCCAACCCTTGTACTGCTCAAAGAGAATTTATTCCAGTTTACCTGATAAAATCATTCAGCCCATGATAGTAAATAGTAAGATAGTAAAAGGCAAAGCCACACAAGGTAATGAATTGGAACAGCTAATTACTAATTAACATAAAACTATTAACAACTGGACAAAATGCTAATACATCATAATATTCCCATAATATACCAATTCTACAGCGAGTGTCAATGGTTGTGAAATTGGTTCAATTCTTTGACAGTTTTCAGAACTGTGATTCTAGTGTGATTAGAAGCACTCTGAACTGTGAATCAGTCTGTTCTGGAACCAGAGCTTTTACTATGTTACACCACAGAGACACCACCCAGGAGAGGAAGAAGATTGACCATGACAGTCTTCTGTGGCTACTAGTGGCCGCCATCTCTGGGATTAGAACATATTTATATCATGCATTAATATTTGCATGCAGTGAGTCGGAGTGACTGATGGATCATTGAAGGGGGTTGGGAGGTGCTGTGCATGGTCATGTTGTTTCATCCACATGCATTAGTTATGCAAGGTGCATGGAATGACTGGCAGTGCCCTCCCTAATAACCTAGGAGCCTCATATTATACTATGAGCTAGATGAACACACACAAAAGTGGCTACCTACCGTCTCCCTCCAATTTGTAGTACTCAGATTTACATGTCCACCGGATCTTACTTTTGTACAAAGTGTTTTGAGTGGGATTAACCACCGAAAGTTCTGGATCGTCAACATCAGGATGACCGCAGTCCACAGCTGGGTATGAAAATAGGTAAAGATGCATTGTGACTTTGAACTTTTCAAATCAGTGGTTACACAGTCAACTTGCTGTACAGCACCAACTTTTGTTCTCCAATGGAGATAAAATGTACAGTATTTAAGCTTTAGTCTTAGTTAGTTAGTATAGTTTAGTGTGTATTTACATATATATTTTTCTTTTTTTATTGCTCTATGGGGGGGTCTGTGTGAAACATTATTTCAATACACGGTGTACTGAGTATACAGTTGTACTGACAACTTTATTAAGTAATCAAAGAAATGTTTGTGTTTAAAAATACGGCCTCTGCAATAACATAAAAATTGATCTGAACACATTGTATTTGTACTTACGTTGACACTTGTAGACAGGACTCCAGACACCATTAATCTGACATTTACTCTGAAATGACTGTTCATATTTCTGTGATAAGGGAAGATAGATAGATAGATTGATTGATTAATTGATTGATTGATTGATTGATTGTGCATTTGCTGAAAGTTTAGTAAAACGTTGCACTATACTGCCATCCTCAGGCCAATTCAGGAAAATTGGACACCCCATGCTTTTCAAGACAAGAAAGTGATGCAAAAAACTCTATTCATGTGAATGATATACTTCAATAATTAAGATTTATTTACAGGTTCCTAATATTTTGCTTGCCCACAGCCACTGGATTTCATTGCATTTTGGATTTTTCTGTATTCTGTAAGACATTTAATATAATGACAAAAAGTCCACCAAATCAATTCAAACTGCTTCTATAATGTAATTGGAATGCAGTTTAGGATGCTCTCTTTTTTCAGCACTGGCTGCTGGGGTTTGCAAATATATCAATTAGAGAGTCATTTTGGAAAAAGCATTGAAACAATGAAAACATTGAGGTCAGTTTGTCAAGATAAGATGCTCTGTCATACTCACATGTTCCACAAACAATCCTGTATCACAGGTGACAGTGACCGAGTCTTCATATTCATACAGAGGAACAGTTGGTGTCAAGATGGAATTAGGGGTCACCACATTTGGACATGACATCCCTGCATTTAATATGTTACTGATTAATACCAACTAATAATCCACAAAGCATGTATTCACAATGAACTAGAACACCCACAACAAGTAGGAATAGATGAGGTAATTATTAGAATATCTGGACTCACTTCGGACTTTGTAGACAAGAGTAAAACCAGCGTTGAGACCAGTGTCATCTGTGCTGAAAAGAACCACGGCCTTGTTGCTATGTGTATTGAAGGAGCCGGGGCGTTCGTCACCACAAAAGGGGCCAAATGTCTTGGAAGGGGTTTTGACCTGTGTAACAAAATGACAAATTGAATATGTTAATTGTAACAATTTGGCTATAGAAATAGAGTCTAAGACAGTGTTACCAATATTTATTATACTATTTATATATGTGCTTGGATGGTGCAGCCCTGAGTGAGTCCCCATAATGTCCTAGATATGGGTTCTAAGACCCTGCTTAGGAATAGGTGGTTATGGAAAGTGAGTGAGTGAGATGATGCGCCCACTCCCTGTGGGTAAATGAATGTCTGTAAGTTATACTGAAGGCGTTCGTTTTTAAGTGAATCATGTCACTCACTGTCACTGAGTCAATGCATTCACCATTGGACTCGGCCTGGACATCGAAATTCCCTATAAACTCCAGCACCAGCTGCAGGCCAGCATCAACTAAGAGGGAGTAGGAGCAGCGTGCATCCTCAGGATACGGGTCAGGATGACCAGGTGCGGACACAAGCCCCCTCAGAGAGCCCGAACGATCCTCTGTGCAGCTCACTGTGAGGTGGGAACGGTAGCAGACGAGTAACAAGAAAATGACACAAAAATGTGAACAAAATGTCTCTTTGTACTTTATTTTCCCCAAAACCTGGCCTTGCCTTGTCTAATTAAGGTGTCGAGTTCATTCGTTTTTGACTTACCATTGCATGTGTGATTGTCATGGTTAAGGAAATATCCAGGTGGGCATGAGCACAGGTACCCCCCAATGTAGTTGTTGCAGAAATGGGAGCACAGAGTGCCCAGGTCACACTCATTAACATCTGGGGTTTCAGCAGCAAACAAGTTCAAGAGTGCACACACCGACAAACATTAACAGAAGAGAACAACATGTGCAGAATGGATGATTGTGAAATTCTTCTCCAGGTTACCATGTGTGGAGTAAAAGGCCCTGAAGCCAGTGTGCCTTTCCACGTTGGAATAGTCTGCGTTGAATGTCAGTGACAGACACCCTCCAGGAGACGATATCAGTGAAGGGTTGACAAAGGAGCTCAGCATTTCAAACGTCATTTTACCACACAGGTTGTGCAGCAGATTTCTACCGGAGAAAATCTGCAACGTAATAAAGGGAACAACATGTTGGTTAGAGAATTAGGAGAACACAGCCACACTCTCGAGTTCTGGTTACCTTCAGAGCGTCATCTTCACACCCATAGCTGTCCTCTATGTCCAGGTGGGTCAGAGTGAGGGAGATGGAGTGCCCAGATGGAGCGCAGCGTTCCCACTCCTTCTTGGAATGAGGGTCATATCCATGTGGGTACCCTGGGGACTCAACCCACCCTGCCAGGGGTGAAGAAATGGCGACCGGAAGGATGGCAACGAAGAAACTAAGACACAAGGAGAGAAATATAGAGAAGTGACAGCATAAAAAAGTAGAGTAAGCAAAACAGAAAAAGAGAAGGAAAGAGGCATGTTGAGAAGGAAAGAGACATGTAAAAACAGGATGGTGAATGCTGCTTTAGGGAAGTATAGCTAACTAAGAAGTTATTAGTACATTGAATAAAACACATTAACATTTACATTTACAGCATGTGTCAGATGCTCTTATCCAGAGCGACTTACAATCAGTATATACAGCGACAGTCCCCCTGGAGACACTCAGGGTTAGTGTCTCGCTCAGGGACACAGTGGTATTAAGTGGGATTTGAACCTGGGACTTGAACCTGTGATCTTCGTGTTCATCTGTGAGTTTGTTACCCACTAGGCTACTACCACCCCATAATACACCAACCAACTAAAAAACAATCCCCCAACGCAAATATTCTACAAACAAGCAGCAAAATTTGGTAAAATGTTCAAATATGATAGTAATTAAAATATGTAATACATGTAATATAGTAGCACATAATAAAACAATCACCATAATAAATAATAATCAGTTACCTCAAGCATAACATCTTGAAAGCACAGCCCGAAAGAACCCAGTGGAGTTGCTGTTGTTCCTAATTTCCTGTTTAATTTCTTACTTTCACTTATTACCTACCCTCCCTCGTGTTCTTCCCAGCCTCCTTCTCTCTCATCCCGCTAGTCCCTCACTCTCCCAGACTCTTCCCAATTTGAATAACTGGAACATGGAAAGTCGTGGAATTAAACAGGTACAGACATAGATTGGGCTTGATAGAAGAGGTTGGGGACGGTGAAACGAGCATCACAGATTATGCTAATTTAAAAGTATCTCCATTGGGTTTTTACCCCAATACAATTTGTTGAAACTGTAAGACTCCACAACCGCTAACCTGCTTCTAGACACACAATATTATTCATACAAATTCACATTAGTTGTGTTTGAAGTGGTTGTCATTGTGAAACACTGCTGCACAGCACACGGTGACACAACGAAACGTGTCCTCTGCTTTTTTAACCGTCACCCTTAGTGAGCAGTGGGCACCATGACAGGCGCCCGGGGAGCAGTGTGTGGGGACGGTGCTTTGCTCAGTGGCACCTCAGTGGCTGCCTGGCGCATCGGGATTTCGAACCGACAACCTTCTGAGTACGGGGCAGCTAGGCCACCATTGCCCCACTGTAAATTTACATTTACATTGTTTTAAATTAAGAGTTAAATGAAGATCTATAAAGGGCCATGTTCGATACTCTGCCTCAGAGAACCAGGGTCACAACGATAAACATTTACATTTACAGCATTTATCAGACGCCCTTATCCAGAGCGACTTACAATCAGTAGTTATAGGGACAGTCCCCCTGGAGACACTCAGGGTTAAGTGTCTTGCTCAGGGACACGATGGTAGTAAGTGGGGTTTGAATCTGGGTCTTCTGGTTCATAGGCGAGTGTGTTACCCACTAGGCTAGTGCCACCCAACTACAACCTGTCATTATGCTGCTGAATCCCATGAACCTTGGTTGTTCTTTTCAGCTTCTCCCATTAGAGGTCACCACAAAAGACCAACTAATCTAGTTTTACCTGAAGCAACTCCCACTTTACCCAGGCCTGGGACCAGTACCAAGATCTTTAATAACTTCCTTTTTGTTTAAACATTTGTGCTTGGATCTTTCGTCCCCGGTCCCACAGAACAGAACAGTTGGCCGATCACGGCCCCTCTACACAGCAGGTGGCGACCCAACGCCGCGGGACTCTGTTGGCAAACCTAACCGCCGTGCTGCAAAGGCAGGACACAGTGCTTCACATCCCACACCACCCACTTTCCGGTGCGGATTACAATGGTTTCCTCCTGGCGGCGCCCCAGCCTGTGACCCAGCCAATGAACCAGTCAGTGATCCAGCCAGTGATGCAGACATTCCCCCAGCCGGTGCCTCTGCCCCAGTCCTGCTAGGCCCTGCCTTACACTCCGTTCAGTCGCCCGGGGCCCTGCCCGGGGCCCTGGCTTCGAGACGGCAGAGTATCTGAAAACACGACATATTGATATGAGGAAGTAGGGTGATGTTAGTCTTCAGCATGAGCTCCTCCCATTTTAACCTCCCATGTTGAATCCTTGTTCAATATTGGTTCATGAACGATCATGTTCTCGGGGCCACGTGTCCCTGCCTGAATAGTAGCTGGTATGGGTGTGATCACACTGCAAAAAGCCCAACATTTGCACGATTTACAGGATGTTAAACTACAAGAGTGTGAGAGAGGAAGTGAGGAGCATACCATGTGGTGAGAGGCATGTTCTGTAAAACATCACTTGATGCCTAAATAATAGTATTTAGTGGCCCCGCCGTGGCAGTGAGATGGTTACAGGCATCTGGCGTCACTGCGATCATGTTGCAGTTATGCTTCATTTCCGTCACACACAGACACACACACACACACACACACACACACACACACACACAGTTTTTACTCATATCTTTACCCCTCTGGCCCTTTACTCAAATTTTTACTCCCCCTCTACCGAAACTATTCTCCCACAACACTGTCTGTCACCTTTACCACTGAAATAAAAAAGGGAAGAGTTACGATGCTAATACCACATTAATAATGTCATTCAGCATTAAAGTCCCCCAAACACTGAGGTGGAATCAGTCACTAAGCACACTTTCTCGGCCCTGTTCATGTAGCGGCCGCGGTGGCATCTCTTCCGGCCGGGTCCAGAGCCGTCCCCTCTGTGACTAGTTTTAAAATGTCAGCAGCGTGGGTGGCGCTCGGTACAGTGCTCCGACCGTGACTCTGTGGTGACACCATGATGTGGAGAGTCAGCATCATACATCAAAGGTTGCGGTATGAGTAATACCAGACGCCGCTTTCATACGCATATATGGAGGTGTTCCTGTAGTCTCTTTAGACATTTTTTAAATCATTAAATCACGTTTCCAGCATCAGTACAAATGTACATGTCATTTCTCAATTAAACACCCGTCCACAATCAAGTGTGTCAAACCCGCCCAAAGCAGTGAGCTGGCCATCAGACCCCAAGACTTGTAGGTACAGTAGAAGTTACCGACAGCGTCATGTGCTCGCTGTTAAGATATTTGATTTTGTGGATGCTGAAGCCGAGTGGAAAAAACTTCATTCCTTTGGCGGGACCAGGGGACAGAGTGATGAAAGTAGGAGGGTCTGGAAGAGGATGGAGAGGGACAGTTTCTGCGGCTACTGGAGGGACAGTAGGTGGTGTCACAGCAGGACAGGATCGTGGAGGCTGCAGACAGGGGATGAGTCCCCAACAGTGGACATGTGAGAGAGGGACTGCTTCATACACACAGAAAATAAAGGAAAATTAAATATGTTCCACAAGCTAAATATTAAATAAATTCCTATGGTTGCAAATTAGTTTCCTGTGTTTTCAGTGGTTTAAAAAGTCAAACGTTCCTTTTTGCAGCCAGAAATTGTCATATTTGAACTTTAAGAAAAGATTCGGTGATGTTGTACTTGTCTGATTCACTTTCCCCAGAAGAGACATTTGAGGACCTCACCAGCGATCTGCAGCAGAAGAGACAGCGTTTCAGCCGTTTTGCATGCAGTGTCCACAGAACGGCTCTTCTGAGGCGAGGACACGCTGGCTGTGGTTCTTCTGAAGCTTGGAGACAGAGATCACGGTGCGAAAGGCCTCCAGCGCTCAGAACATCTGAGAACATCCTAACCTGGTTCAGCCCTCACTGTAAAGTGCACCGAACTGTATTGTGTGCAAATGGGGTGGGTGGCGGGGGACAGGAAGGAAGACCGAACAATAAAAGTGGGGCCGAGGGCTCATGGGACTTTCCGACAGAACAAACGAGGGAGCAGAGCGATAAACAGCGAGCTGTTCTTCAAGAAACAAGAACTGAGGACGGTGTGACACATCAGGCGATTTGCGGCTGTTTAATGAACATGAGAGAAGAGAGAAAATAGCAAACGGGAAGTGAGGTGTCTTCCTTCATATAGTGACACGACAGCAGGCAGTCGACAGGCGAAGGGACGTGTTCATTTCATCTTTTTTACAAGTTAGACCATCGAGGCAGAGATCACCCACGACCACCAGACACATTATTCTGGTCTCCGCTGAAGACTAATACACTTTTTTAAAAATGGGATGTGAAGACTGTCCCAAAGGTAAGAGATTTACTTACAAGAAGTTCCTTCATTTTGAATGTGGACCAGGAGAGTTCAGGTGTATGATGTAGTCCATGCTTTATAGACCCTCGGGGCTGTACGCTAGTGTTTGTTTCTGGGCAGGACAGTGTCTCAGTTGCGTCTCCTCTTTGTACCTGGACAGGAACGTATGTTTGGAACCCGTGTGACGGTGAGAGACAGGCTGAATGTGTCCCCTGTGCCAATGACTCCTACACAGAGTGGCGGAACACTCTGAGAACCTGCCTCCCCTGCAAGCATTGCCCTGACAGTACGTTCCCTTCCCGCTCATTTTACCCCGTTTTTTACACTCGTACCGTGTGTCGTGCACCTGAGACACTGTCCTTCTCCCGCAGTCAATCACCTGGAGGTCGAACAGCGGTGCCGCGCCGACAAGGACACGCAGTGCCGGTGCATGAAGGGATTCTATTGCTCAGACAGGGAATGTGAGCGCTGCAGTCGTGTCAAATCATGTGTCCCCGGGACGGGTGCTGTGGAGAAACGTGAGTCCAACGTGCACCTTCAGCCACATGACGGGTGGATGAGTGGTGGCCGGTGTAAAGTGCCGTGCGTTTGCATTGCAGCTACGGCCAGAAGTGACACCGTCTGCACCGCCTGTGAACCTGGATTCTTTAACAACCAAACAGACGCAGAAACACCCTGCCGCGCCCACACAAGGTACCAGAAGGCCATGCAAATGTTGATGTAAACGCGCACACGCTGACATTTCCACGCCGTGCGGACAAGTGGTGGTGAATGGAAGGTCTGTTTGATGCCGACTGCATGAGGAAGTGCCGTAGACCAAACCTACTGACGTCATATCAGATTTGGTCCGAGCTCTTTCCTCTGAATCAGATGCACGCCCACAGCCTGCAGGACGTCGCCGTTTTGCAGCTCCTGACCTCACGTTCCGTCACATTCTGTGGCTCATTTGCCAGTAAAATCCAAAACGAAGTCAGAATTCAATCCATTGCAGGAAACACACATAGTATTTTTGTAGCAGGAGACAGTGAAGCATATTTGATGAATCTGTTTGTACCTTCATGGCTGTTTTGTTCACATCCAGCGATTGTTCATGCTCATTAATGTGAGAAGATGTGTTCAGCATAAGTGAACATAACCTTACATGTGTTATGTCATAGTCGTTTGTCTACAGTTTTGTTTAAAAAAAAAGACCCTTAAATGAGTAGGTGCGTCCAAACGTTTCACTGGTAGCGTTGTAACCAGATTAGAATCTTGGGGTTCTGAATAACACACACATGCACATCTCTCCATCTCCATCCTTAAATGTTCTGACTTGGCCACACGTGGGGCAAATCAGGGGCGGTGGTGGCCTAGCGGTTAAGGAAGTGGCCCCGTAATCAGAAGGTTGCGAATCCCGAGCCGCCAAGGTCATGGCTGCCCACTGCTCACTCAGGGTGATGGTTAAATGCAGAGGACAAATTTCACTGTGTCCACCGTGTGCTGTGCATCACAAGTGACAATCACTTCACATGTGTTTGTTTTCCGCTCTGTTCAGATGTGAGGCGGGAAGGCTTGTAAAGGCTGGGACACCGGTGTCAGATGCTGTGTGTGAACCTCATGTGTGCAGTAAGTGTAATAATGTGACGTAAATGGAAAACCTCGATCATTAGACGTCATTGTGCCTCAGCGGTATTTTCTTACATTCCCTCTGACCCCACAGACACTCACTGGCTGCTCCCCGCAAGTTTACTGACTCTGGCTGTCGTCATCGTTTTCGTCTTTGTGGTTTTCATTGTCTGGATGGTCAAATGCAGATCAAAAAGCTCAGGTGCGTGTGACATGGACCCAGCTCACTAGCCGGAACAGGTTTTTGAAAACTATGGGAGCAAACAGGCGGGGAAATCCACCGTGATGTTTCCTGCGACGTCGGTAAAACCACATGACCTTAACACCAACATGGGGCAGTGGTGGCCTAGCGGTTAAGGAAGCGGCCCCGTAATCAGAAGGTTGCCGGTTCGAATCCTGATCCGCCAAGGTGCAAAGCACCGTCCCCACACACTGCTCCCCGGGCGCCTGTCATGGCCGCCCACTGCTCACTCAGGGTCATGGTTAAATGCAGAGGACAAATTTCACTGTGTGCACTGTGCTGCTGTGTATCACAAGTGACAATCACTTCATTTTATTTTTTTATTATTATTGACATGCCACTTTCTCTGTGCCCATTGGGTGTTTCAGGACGTTCCCCCAAGTTGGACAGGGAGCACCCGGTTTTAACCCCCGACATTATACTGCAGCACCCATCTGAGCTGCACAACCAGGATTATGCAGCGTGCGTCCCCCTCACACCGACAGGTAAAGCGCCACCATCACCGTAATCACCTAAAAGTCCACAAATCGTTCATGTAAATTCAAGTGTGCTGGAGCGCAAAACGGATTTTTCTTTCCTCGTGAGTCAGAATGAAAGCACTTTCTTTTTTGCACGCACGTCCAATAATGCACGCTTATTTACCATCAGTGCTGGTTTCAGGTCTCATTCCTAGAGAGACAACCACACAAAATAAAGCTCCTTCATGATGGGTGTCGCATTTTATTCCCCAGTTTACACCGCCGCAAACGACTGCACTTGTGAATACGAGAACGATGGCAGCTCCCTGCCGACGATGCCGGCGAGTCTGGAACAGCCGATTTTCAAGACGCGATACTGCGGAGATGATCCCGCTCCTTCCTGCTGTCAGTCGGAGCCGCAGGAAGACGAATGGCCCGGGTCATAGGTCACATTTTCCTCCACAAAGGGCCTGCATGCACTGTTGCATTCTGGGGGGTCATTTACTGTATGTAAATAGGTTCATAGCTAAAGGCTGTTCACTGTCCTGTCTAAAAATCTGAAACCCTGACATGTCCAGCACTGACCTCATTTGACCACAACCAGATGAAGATGAACATATAGTGCAACTATAGCCATGTCCAACCAGAGGGGAGAATTTCTCTTTCATTAATGTAAAACATATTGTTTATGGTGTCTTCTATATATCGTGTATTGAGCACCTTGTAATGCAAATTATTTGTGTAAATATTGTTTTGTTAAGGCCTGAGTGAAGCCAAAAATGTGTTATTTGGAAATTTACAGTGAAAGAACAGTTCGTTTCAGTCGTGGTTCATGCCACTGAACGAATATGACATTTTTAAGAACTCCACAGAGCATTTGTGACTATTTCACTATATTTTAAACACTTTCCCATGCTCTTTGATGTATGAAAGAGATGTAAAGAACATTTAAATGAAATAAAGTCCGATTTTTCCAGTTTGAAAATGCTCATTTTAGTGGAACATTTCAGAAGATAGGCGGGGAGTGTCTGCTAATGAAAAAGTGATTGTTTTTGTCATTGTAGTACACAGCACAGCACGTAAAAAAACGTGCCCTCTGCATTTTACCATCACCCTGAGTGAACAGTGGACACCATGACAGGCACCCAGGGAGCAGTGTCTGGGGACAGTGCTTTGCTCAGTGGCACCTTGACGGTTTCGTATTCAAACTAATCTGCTTGTGAGTCCTTTCCCTGAGGCCTTCTGTCATGGCTGCCCACTGCTCACCAAGGGTGGTGGTTAAAAGCAGAGGACACATTTCATGTGTCACCGTGTGCTGTGCTGTCTATCAATGACAATCACTTTTCACTTATATGTATTTCCAGATTCACATTGATGGACCTGCACCTCCACCCTTCCATAATGAGCTCGCCCCATGGGAGAATGGTGGGGTGTATTTAGAGGGGGAGACGAGTTGGGGAGCTTCGTGGCTGTAGGTCAGTCTCTTGATCCTGTTTGGAGCATCGGTGCACCAGCTGGCTTTGAGGCTGTAAATATGTATATTTAGGAATGATTTTGTACAGAAGTCAGGCAATAAGACGTTTACAAGTTAGTCTAAATATTCTGTAAAGAGGAAGGTGTTGAGCTGCCGTGTGAAGGTGCTCAGTGACTGAGCTGGAAGTTCATTCCACCACCGAGGGGCCAAGACGGAGAAGAGTCTAGATGAGCGTCTTCCTTTTACCTTCAGAGATGGAGGGACCAGGCGAGCAGTACTGGAGGCTCGGAGTATACCAGGTGCAGTGCGAGGTGTAATAAGGGCTGTGAGGTAGGATGGTGCTACTCCATGTTTGGCTTTGTAGGCCAGCATCAGTATTTAGAACCTGATGGTGCAGCTACTGGGAGTCGGTGGAGGGAACGTAGCAGAGGGGCGGTGTGGAGAACTTGGGAAGGTTGAAGATCAGTCGTGCTGCTGCATTTTGTATGAGTTGTAGAGTTGAGCACCTTCCAGAACTGTAAATAAGCCTTTCATCAGAGAAACTGGAATATGTTTGGCTTACTTGGGTGGTGGCGCAAGTGAAGAGTGGACTGCTAAATACAGTTTCCCTAGATCATTAAACAAGTTGCTTATAATAAAGCATTTTCTTATAATCCAGAGAAAACTAAAAAGTCTGTAACAGGGCCTCCACACACACACTCGTGCCTACAGCCAATTCAGAATTTAGGTGCTTTATTGGCACATTTTCATGGATATTTTGAAATGCTTCACTACTCTGCTTCTATTTTGTAGCTGCATGCTGACACCTGGTATGTGCGTGGTTCGCCCTCTGCATGCACTATCTGGAAATGGTTTGGTCTCCACCATGTTCACAGCAGGTGAACATCTGCCGCTCTCTGCTGGCCGAACTGTGTACTACAGAGAAGCTTACAGCAGAAGTCAGGGGCGTACCCTTCACCAAGATGGTCCAGAAAAACACCACAAAAGAGCGTGTAATATTACGTGTGCTTATTTTAGTCATTCAAACTCACTTTATTTGCCTCGTCAACCCTCCAGAAGAGAGAAGATGATGGTGTGGAAGTCTGAAGAGCCCCTGATAACACCCCCACTTGCCCATCAAAACCAAAACACGTGTTGCACGACCACGTGCACGTTTCAGGTACGTACACCGGAGCTGCAACTGGAACGAGGTTGTAAGACGACAACTGAAATGCGTTGTGGTTTTAAGCTTCTTCTTTTGCAGCGAACCTGCTGGTCATTTGCTGCCATGTGGCATGTGTACCACGTTTGAAGCAGTTTGAAGCACGATTTAACGGTAGCCAACACCAGATTCCCCTGCTAGATATTCCAGTGGGACGAGTGCACACATAAAAAAAAACAAGTATATCATCATCATCATCAAAAATTAATAATAACCAAGAAAAACGAGGACTGGTGTGAAGAACGAGTGTATTTATATAAAGGCAGGAAACACCGGATTTCGGAAGAGGAATATGTACATATGACTCGGACTACCGCTGTAAAACTATTTGGCGTTGGTCTGGAAATGACCCCTCTCTCTCTCGAGGAGAAGCGAATGCCTGCGTCGCCCCGGCAACAGGCCCTTCATTCGGCCTTCTTATAGATCTGCCTGGCGACCACGTCCTGCACCCTCATTTCCTGCGGAGAGAGAGAGAGAGAGAGAGAGAGAGCGGAGGGGGGTTCAGGGTGACCCTGTCAATTAAAAGACAAGAGCTCCGCCTCCTACGGCCTTCATCCTCCTCACCAGGTGCAGAATGTTCCCCTCCAGCCAGTGGGTCCATCCTCTCCCCTCCTTCTCTCCCCGCTGCACGCACACCAGCTTATCCGCCTGCCAGTCCACCGTGGTCTGCGGGCACACAGCTCGGTCAGCGGGGCCACGGGGCCATGGGGCCACGCCACGGGGCCACGGGCGCCTACGCACCTGACACTTCCGCCCGTCCACCGGCCCCAGGTCCTCGGTGAACTCCTGGCCCAGGTGGAAGTCCATGTCGAAGTTTTTGAAGGTGGTCATGGTCTTGATCCTCATGTGGCCGGTGCCGGGGTCGTGTTCGATCTGCTTGCTGGGCTTCAGCATGCACACCACTTTCCGCAAAGCGAAGTTAATGTCTGCAAACGCCAGAAGGACGAGTGGAGGAGAAAGAGAAAGAGAAAGAGACGAAGAAAGCGAGGACGGAGAGGTTCAGAGGAACAAAACAGCCAGGCTGCCCGAGTTCTTTCACCTTTAAAACGTGACGAATATTAAAGCAACACGACAGAATAATAAAAGCATCGCAGCAGCAGCTCGGGTTTCTCTCCCCACGTTCGCTTTTCGGAGAAAAGGACCGTAAAACCGAGAAAGAAAAAAAAAAAACGACGAACGGAACAACGACGCTGACAAAAAGCGGTGATAATTTACCCAGCGCCGCCAGGTACGCGTCCATGTTCTCCTGGGACACCATGTGGTACAGGCCGCTCAGGTTGGGTCCGGACATGTTGCGTCCGCGCTCCGAATGCGTCCCTCCCTCCCGGGGACGTGGACGTGGACGGGGACCCGCGGATAATCGCCCCGCCCCGCCCCGTCCCGCGTACCGGGCGGGACGTTCGATCACGTCCCGGAAACGACACCGCGCCGCCGCGCTGCTTTCACCTCTTTATTTCCCACGAACACGACTTACACACAACTTAAATCACAATTACAACTGCTTTTAACCGCGTTGTTTTTTTTTTATTTTTGCACAATTAAATTCACATCCAAATCAAAGGTTCGTACGTCCAACAGAAAGTGAAATGAACACCGGGAGGTTTTGTACAAACGTATTTATATATATTCATGTCCTCGTTTCATCGCTTCCTCACAGATCCTGTCTTCTTTTCTTCGGATTTCTGCTTTTTGACATCTTTTTTGCCTTTTGCTCCCAGGTTTTCGTACACGTCCTCTTTCTTCCTGCAAAGAGAACAGGAGACGTGTTCCAGATGTGTTCCATGCTGGGACGTGCACCATGCAGGCCCGGCGTGGAAGGCCGGGACACGTCCAGCATGGACTTCATGCTTCACTTTCCCAATAGCACGTTGCACAATTCAGCAGGGCCGTCACGAGTTGTGTGGCCGCGCAAACATTTCGCTTAAAGAGCTTTACATACAAATGAGGCCTGTGTGTGTGTGTGTGTGTGTGTGTGTGTGTGTGTGTGTGTGTGTCTGTGTGTGTGTGTGTGTGTGTGTGTGTTTGTGTGCGTTCAGGAATGCTTTGGACGCCGGGCTTCCCGTAACACTCACTTGGAAACTTTCCGACAGGCTTTCTGGTGCTGCTTTGTCAGATTTCCATATTCCGTGTCGGTTTCCTGCAGCGGGGACAAGGTAGTAAATACAACAGCTGGCAGGACGGTATCCCCACGTCCCCCAACTCTCGTGCCAGGAGAGATGGCCTCCCCCACTACAGTGGACAGTGTGTGGGACGTGGTCCCTGCAGCAGGGACAAGGTAGTAAATACAACAGCTGGCAGGACTCTGCCCCTTCGCGGTACCCCCACGCCAGGACAGCTGGCCTCCCCCACTACAGTGGACAGTGTGTGGGACGTGGTCCCTGCAGCGGGGACAAGGTAGTAAATACAACAGCTGGCAGGACGGTACCCCCACGCCAGGAGAGCTGGCCTCCCCCACTACGGTGGACAGTGTGTGGGACATGGTTCACACAGACTAATGGAGGTGAAATATGTGGTAAGTTCGAGATCCTTCTTCTTTCAGCACTGGTGAGTTTCATCATGGGACTGAGGACCTGCGTATATATCGGCTCTGCATGAAGTCTCAGATGAAAATAAATACTTCTATTAAATGGGGCTTCTACATATATTTATATATTTATTTTAATGAGCTCTGAGTTATTAAACTAATGGTATTTGCGGGTTGTGTCCCAGTGAACCAAATGAGGGATTACAATTATAGACATTTTAAAGCACTTATGTAAGTCACTCTGCATAAGAGCATCTGCCAAATGCTGTAAATGTAAATACACAATTCAGGTTATAGATCAACACCATCAAACTAATACTTTGTAGAAGCACCTTTTGCTTTAATTACAATATTCAGTCTTCTTGGGTTCACACCAGTCATCACAGAGGGCTTACTGAGGATCACAGTGCTCTCGCGGTTGAAAGGTATTAGTAGGGTAAATATGGGACAGTGACGTTGCCAAGAACTGGACATCACTCCAAAATGGATGAAAGGATGAGAAGAAATCTGGACAGTGAAGCTGCCAAGAGACCCACAGCAGCCTTGAAGGAGCTGCAGGAAATTCTGGCAAGTTCTTGTTGTGTACTATATGTTACAACACTTTAGGGGGAAAAAGTATAAGGCGCCCCCTAGGCCATATATCAAGAAAGGGTCGCTCATACACCACTTTTCCTCACCCGTCTACATACAAACCTCGCACATACACCACTTTTCCTCACCCGTCTACATACAAACCTCACACATAAACCACTTTTCCTCACCCGTCTACATACAAACCTCACACATACACCACTTTTCTACACACATCTACACACAAACCTCGCACATACACCACTTTTCTACACGCATCTACATACAAACCTCGCACATACACCACTTTTCTACACACATCTACATACAAACCTCGCACATAACCCACTTTTCCTCACGCATCTACATACAAACCTCACACATAAACCACTTTTCCTCACGCATCTACATACAAACCTCACACATAACCCACTTTTCTACACACATCTACATACAAACCTCACACATACACCACTTTTCTACACACATCTACATACAAACCTCACACATACACCACTTTTCTACACACATCTACATACAAACCTCACACATAACCCACTTTTCTACACACATCTACATACAAACCTCACACATACACCACTTTTCTACACACATCTACATACAAACCTCACACATACACCACTTTTCTACACACATCTACATACAAACCTCACACATAACCCACTTTTCTACACGCATCTACATACAAACCTCGCACATACACCACTTTTCTACACACATCTACATACAAACCTCGCACATAACCCACTTTTCCTCACGCATCTACATACAAACCTCACACATAAACCACTTTTCCTCACGCATCTACATACAAACCTCACACATAACCCACTTTTCTACACACATCTACATACAAACCTCACACATACACCACTTTCTACACACATCTACATACAAACCTCACACATACACCACTTTTCTACACACATCTACATACAAACCTCACACATAACCCACTTTTCTACACACATCTACATACAAACCTCACACATACACCACTTTTCTACACACATCTACACACAAACCTCGCACATACACCACTTTTCTACATGCATCTACATACAAACCTCGCACATAAACCACTTTTCCTCACGCATCTACATACAAACCTCACACATAAACCACTTTTCCTCACGCATCTACATACAAACCTCGCACATAACCCACTTTTCTACACACATCTACATACAAACCTCACACATACACCACTTTTCTACACGCATCTTCATACAAACCTCGCACATACACCACTTTTCCTCACGCATCTACATACAAACCTCACACATAACCCACTTTTCTACACACATCTACATACAAACCTCACACATACACCACTTTTCTACACACATCTACATACAAACCTCGCACATAACCCACTTTTCTACACACATCTACATACAAACCTCGCACATAACCCACTTTTCCTCACGCATCTACATACAAACCTCACACATAAACCACTTTTCCTCACGCATCTACATACAAACCTCACACATAACCCACTTTTCTACACACATCTACATACAAACCTCACACATACACCACTTTTCTACACACATCTACATACAAACCTCGCACATAACCCACTTTTCTACACACATCTACACACAAACCTCGCACATACACCACTTTTCTACACACATCTACATACAAACCTCGCACATACACCACTTTTCTACACGCATCTTCATACAAACCTCGCACATACACCACTTTTCTACACGCATCTACATACAAACCTCGCACATAACCCACTTTTCCTCACGCATCTACATACAAACCTCGCACATAACCCACTTTTCCTCACGCATCTACACACAAACCTCACACATAACCCACTTTTCCTCACGCATCTACATACAAACCTCACACATAAACCACTTTTCTACACACATCTACATACAAACCTCACACATACACCACTTTTCTACACGCATCTACATACAAACCTCGCACATAACCCACTTTTCCTCACGCATCTACATACAAACCTCACACATAAACCACTTTTCCTCACGCATCTACATACAAACCTCGCACATAACCCACTTTTCCTCACGCATCTACATACAAACCTCACACATACACCACTTTTCTACATGCATCTACATACAAACCTCACACATACACCACTTTTCTACACACATCTACATACAAACCTCACACATACACCACTTTTCTACACGCATCTTCATACAAACCTCGCACATACACCACTTTTCTACACGCATCTACATACAAACCTCACACATAAACCACTTTTCTACACACATCTACATACAAACCTCACACATAAACCACTTTTCCTCACACATCTACATACAAACCTCGCACATACACCACTTTTCTACACACATCTACATACAAACCTCGCACATACACCACTTTTCTACACACATCTACATACAAACCTCACACATAAACCACTTTTCCTCACACATCTACATACAAACCTCGCACATAAACCACTTTTCTACACGCATCTGCATACAAACCTCGCACATACACCACTTTTCCTCACGCATCTACATACAAACCTCGTGAATGTCATTGTGAAACACTTTTTGATATAACACCAACAGCTCATGCTGTGCTAAAAGCACATTTAATTTTCACTTTTTTGTTTCTGCAGCACCATGACTATCTTAGTGAGGAGCCATTCTCATGACCTTTTCCTCTCCATTTGTCAGTGTCTCTCTTTTTCCAGCCCCTCCTCTTTGCTTTCTCCTTAATTAAGGGATAAAGTTAACACCCTGTCCTGCCTCTTTATTGAAGTCCTTTCTCCCTCCTCCTCAAAATTAGGATTCACCGCCATATCCACCCCCACATTCTGAGCCAGATCCCTAAGCTGATCCGTTAAAGCCCATTTTTTGCTCTTGCTTCTCTGAAAAACACCTTTTGTCTCATGAAATAATACAAGTACTGTTCACTTGCCTGCTGATACACCTCACTCATTCCCTTTGGTGTTGCTCTAATGAATTAAAACCTGCCCCTGTTTATTCACCTTAACAGCCATCATCTTGGTCTTGGTGGAGTCAATGAAGTAAGACACAGCCAGGTAGATGAATTTGTACTGAGGCTCTGTCTGCACCATGCCAGATCGCTGTTCCCTCACCATCTGGATGCATTTCTGAATGTCAATGTCACTGTCCAGACCTGAAAGAAAGCAAGACAGCACAGCACAGATGATACCAAGAATGGCCACATCATTATAAACTGCAACAGCTAACTGGATATTAGCAGAATACCTACAAAATGTTCAATTTTGATATGAGCATAAAGTAGAACAGCCAAACCCCAAATATTCTAACACTTCAATCTAGAAACTTCTCATTAATACATGAACACAATTAAATGACTGTAAACTCACCTTTAATTTCAATGGTTTTGATCAGCATGTCTATGACTATGATGGTACCTGTTCGACCAATGCCAGCACTGTAAAGGAAGCACAAAAAATAAAAATAACAACTAATTTATTTTATGAATGATCAAATTAAGCGGCATAGAAGCTTTTCAGAAAGACGAAGCATATTGCTCTGAAACATCAAACACTGCTCCCCTGGGTGCCTGTCATGGCTGCCCACTGCTCACTAAGGGTGACGGTTAAAAGCAGAGGACAATTGTGTTGTGTCACCGTGTGCTGTGCTGCAGTGTATGACAATGACAGTCACTTCACTTTCATCAATTAATTCACTGCGTTAATGTTACAGGATGAAGGACCTTTGGTAGTGAGTGTAAAAGAGCCTGATTTTCTGATTACTTACATAGTGTTCACATGGTGATTTATGTACTATAATTTGAATGAAACTATCGACAATATAATTCAATACTAAATATATAGAATGGATGTAAATATATAATATAGCAAAAATAAGTCTTAATACTGTCATACTAGTAACATTCATAGTAACATGAATTGTTACTATAACTATCAGAAACCCAGACACTGGGAGTACACTGGGGTCAGAAAAACAGAGTAGTTATACCATTAAATACACATTCGGTGTCTTATTTAGTTTTTTTTTTTTAAAGTGATGGGTATTTTCACACAAATAATCAGTAGAAATGCCTACACAACATTGTGACTTTTCTCAGTCTTATCTTAAACATGGTGAACATGGTGTCACTCTTTGATTACATCACATGTAGAACGGATAGCAATGGTCTGCTGATGTAAATACCGCTTTACCAAAAAAACTTTTATTTGCACAAGGAATTATATTGTAGTCATATGACACCCAGATAGCAGAATTTCAAAATGCGAGTGGTGCACCAACACATGCTTGGGTTTGACGCATGTGTAGCTTTCCATCAGCAGTCCTTACAGGACTTCTGTAAATCTGCCATTCACCCACTGTAATCGCTTCTCTTTTCATTTTAGTTCTCTGTATCCCTGTCAAGATCATTTCATTGTTCATTTCCTTTTTATGTCTCCTGTATTTATGAAGCTTAAGAGATTATTACAGAAGTTTATAGATTTGTTTGGATTAAATTCTGAAATATGCTGGAGAAAAAATGTGCCCTAGACGCGTACCTGCAGTGGACGATCATTGGGCCGGCGTTAGGGAACTCTGTTTGTTTGGAGTTCACCTGGCTCAGGAAGCCCAACACCCCGCCTGGCTCCTGGGGAACGCCGTGATCCGGCCAGCTCAGGTACTGGTAGTGGAAGATGGTCCGCGATGATTCTGACTGAGGCCAGAGGATAATGGAGACATTAGAACTAACAAAGGACACCCATCTACATCTCTGAATTCTAATCTCTAGTTATCTTTCATTGCATTTGTTATTCATTTACTGCATTTATCAGACGCCCTTATCCAGAGCAACTTACAAACAGTAGGACAGAGTCCCCCTGGAGACACTCAGGGTTAAGTGTCTTGCTCAGGACAGTAAGTGGGGTTTGAACTAACCTGTCTAACCTGTTAGGCTACTACCCCCTATTATTCATGCAAAGCAACATTTTCTTCCATTCAGATCAGATAGAAAGTATGGTTATTCTAGCACAGCATACCTCGTTCAGTGGTGTGATCTTTATCAGGCGGACCTTGTAGTCATTGCAGTCTCTCTCAGACAGAGACGTCACCAGGTATGCCCCCATTTCTTTAGAGGTTTCAGGTTCAGGCCAATAAGGTACACACTTGTTCTGTGAGGAAAATCATTTCTAAAATACTTTGTTTACCAAAGAATTAGCTGAAAATCCTCTTAATGTTATATGTACATTTATATGTAACCTCATGTACACTGTATGTATCCATCATACTTTGTCATTTGCACCAAACTGTTCATTAGCAGGTCATATTTGTCTTATATTTAATTAATAGTATATGAGATGAGGCTCAGTCTTGACAGTCTTCTGATCTGACACTCAACAATATTGTACAGTGCATGCAGAGTAATCACAGCGCATCACATTTTCGCGGTGACAGACCTCTGACAGACTGACCATTGGGTTCTTGGTCACCTCCCTGACTAAGGCCCTTCTTCCCTGATCACTCAGTTTAGGTGGCCGGCCAGCTCTAGGAAGCATCCTGGTGGTTTTGAACTTCTTCCACGGATGATGGGGGCCACTGTGATCACTGGGACCTTCAAAGCAGCAGAAATGGTTCTGTAACCTTCCCCTGACAATCCTGTCTCGGAGGTCTACAGAAAGTTCCTTTGACTTCATGCTTGGTTTGTGCTTTGACATGAACTGTCAACTGTGGAACCTTATATAGAAGGTGTGTCCCTTTCCAAATCATGTCCAATCAACTGATTTTTTCCACTGGTGGGCTCCAGTTTAGGGTCAGTGGTGGCCTGGCGGTTAAGGGAGCGGCCCGTAATCATAAGGTTGCCGAGGTGCCACTGAGCAAAGCACCGTCCCCATACACTGCTCCCCGGGCGCCTGTCATGGTGCCCACTGCTCACTCAGGGTGATGGGTTAAATGCAGAGGACACATTTCACTGTGTGCACCGTCTGCTGTGCTGCTGTGTATCACAATTACAATCACTTCACTTTCAGTTAAGCTGCAGAAACATCTCAAGGAGGATCGGGGGAGCACCTGAGCTGAATTTTGAGCTTCATTTCACATTTTTTTTTATTTTTAATACATTTGCCAAAGCCTCAAGTACATTATGGGGTGTTGTGGGTAATTCTGAGGAAAAATTTAATTAAAATAATTGTGGAAAAAGGCTGTAACATAAAAAATTGTGGAAAACTTGTGGAAAAATGGTGCTGTGAATACTTTCCGAATGCACTGCACAATATATGAATGTGCAGGTAGCCTTTCACTCTCTCAGACACGTACCCGTCCTTTCTCCACTTCTCTTGTTGTCATCACAATCACCCGTGAGTTTTCCTGCCAGACCATTTGCCAGAAATCGTTTATGGTGGTAGCAAGGCAACCCTGGCAGGCGATATAATCCTTCTGCTGGTCAGGCTCTAGCAGTTTATTCTACACACGGAGGGGATAAGATAATGCGTATTACATAATGTATGTATATTTATATTGTGGTCAGAATTGGTCATGTGGGCTACCAGGCCTGAACTTGTACTTACGATAATATAGTTGCCATTGATGTAATCAGAGCCAACCACATCAGGGTCGGATGCCTGTAGAACCACTCGGGTTTCATCAACTGTGTGGACATTAGAAAAATGTAATAAATGTAATTAATCGACATGTACATAATAATGTATATAATAAATAAACATTTGCTCATATTATGGATATGTACTCACAGGGCAGAATATTCTTGTATCGGTTTTTGCTCTTATTTTCTGGTCTCATCCCTTCATCCCTGCTCTTCTTTGCCTTGGCCTCCAGTTTCTGAAGTGCCTGTAGTATGCAACCGGATTTTAGAGAGAAGGGTCAGTGCGGTGTCAAACCACATCCTGCCACCAGATATTTCTGTATCCATTAGACTAGCTTATGCGGTCTGCTCTCATGGCCATTTAATGTATTGCAGCCACAAATCTATAAAAGGAATAATTTCTCATCACTGTTAAAATTGTACACACACAGTCCCCCTAAATGAAACTTGGATCTGTCTGTGGTATGAAACATACATCAAATTCCTCCCAGAATCCAGCTTTGATTTTTTTGTCAGACCCCCCCTCCGTGCTCCCGTCGGCCGTCTGGTCCAGCAGCTTGACGCGGTTGTTGATATCTGCCGCATTGACTCGAGTGGAGAAGTAGGGCTGAGACAGCAGGAGAAGTAATGGCGGTCAGAAAAAGAGGAAGAAATGCACAAAGCACTGCATTCAGTCACATGTACAGTTATTCAGATTTTCACAACCTTTAAATGTGCCTGCGGGGTACCTGTTTGAGGTGTACCCAGTTTCCGGTGATTTCTTCAATCCCCTTGCGCTTGAAATTTTCCACCAGGTCAGTCAAGGTGTCAAACTTCTCAGAGCCACCAATCGTGTACCTGTCATTCTGCACAGATCCCAGTGAGGTTGAGTAGAGCTGCCAGCAAATCCAGTTTACCAATAACTGACCGCAGCAGAGAAATAAATGCCCGCTCAGAAATGCAGGACCATTATGAAAGACAGTCTTTGCAGTCACTTGATTTGGTAAGTATGTGAAAAGCATTGTGAATAAATAATCACTAAAATAGATAATCACAATAAATAAGAAATAATCAAACAAGACCTTTTTTGTCACTGTACAGTTGCCTGGACAACAAAATTTGTTAGCAATCCATGAAGGTGCAAGAATTGAAGTACAAAATTTTGTTGTTATGTGTCTAAAATTTTACATCAACAGATGATGTAAAGTTAAGTTTCAATTTTAATGTCATAAATCTAAATGTATATATGTAATGTTAATATATATTGTTGCGTAGCGTTTTTATAGTAAGTTTCCTCACATTTTTTCCACACATTATCCAATAGCTAGAAACCTGAATCTGCTCATTTAGGATTAAGGACTTTAGTATGCCCTCAGTGTGAAAACAACAAAAAAATCATGCAGTAGTATGTATTTTAGTAATAATCAAATTCAAGATTTCATGTAATAAATAATAAGAAAACAACTAAGCAATAGGAACAATGTCCGAAATAAAACTGTGTTTATATAAAGTCCCAGGCCACAAAGTTTTGTAAATCCTAATAAGGCAGGGTGAAGAGATGTAAAATAAGATAATAGTTCAATAAAGCCACATGATTACAGTAAAAACATCATCTAAGCATTGTTATATCAGATTGAAATATTAAAAATAAGAAAGCAGCCCCTAACATTCTTCAGATCTGACCCCATGATGGCTCAGATTAGATTTTCCAGATGTGGGCCTTAGCATGCGGCTTTACGATGTGGGCAAGAATTATTTTCATTTACATTTACATTTATGGCATTTATCAGACGTCCTTATCCAGAGCGACTTACAGTCAGTAGTTACAGGGACAGTCCCCCCCTGGAGACACTCAGGGTTAAGTGTCTTGCTCAGGGACACGATGGTAGTAAGTGGGATTCGAACCTGGATCTCCTGGTTCATAGGCGAGTGTGTTACCCACTAGGCTACTACCAACCCTCTCCATTTTCCTCTCCATAGTGACACAACGTCAGATGAAATTGGCCCGTACAGGGAATGCCTGTAGTTGTTCATCCACCGCCTGTCATGTCTGCCCTGAGGCTGCTGTGTGAGGTGAGGAAATTACTCAACACTTTATGTGGCAGCCATTTATAGAGACAGAGGTTCAGAGCAAAGGACGTGTGATCGTGCTCATTTGTCCATCGTAGCTTAAAGATCGGACTTAAGTGCATTAGCAGTTATATCATATGGTCACATGTCTTCAGTGCGCTGACGGGTCCTTGAAAGGAAACCATTGTTTTTACTGGCTACTTGTCAGAAAAGCCCTTGTGTTATTCTTGTCTCAATCTGCTCAGGAAAGTTTTAATCTGAGGTTTAAAGGTCCAGAAAGCCCAAAATTAAACCAGATTAAAATGTTCCCCTTAAGTGACGTGTATGTCACCAGGCAGTGATTACAATGAAATAATCTTTTTATTTAAAAAGCATAAATAAATTTGCAGCACTTGTTTAACTGCTATTTTTGCATTATGCAGTGTTGACATTGCAGAGAGCTGAACATGTGCAAATCAGGATGGTGGTTGTTTCGCAAGCATGAAGTTTTGACAGAAATGGGGAATTGATCTTGCTAAATAATTTCCACTCCGATATGGGAAAACCCATAAAGAACACATTTCAAATCTGCTTCCTAATAGTCTGAGCTATTTAACAATGTTTTGAGACCTCGGCAATACATGAATCAATTTAATCAGAATTAATGATTAAGTTATTTGATTATTTTTGCCCATTTTCCGAATACCTGATAGTAGCTTGTTGACCCCCAATACTGACTAGCAAGCACACACACAAACATGCACATACCTGACACATAATCTTGATGTGAGCCACCCTCTTGGATCCTTTGGCCATCTCACTGGTGAGAGCCGACAACACGTAATCTCCAGGTTTGGACAGGGACTCGCGGACCAGGAAGGTGCCGGGCTCGTCCCGCTCCCTCAGCAGCTTCTCGGCGTTCGGGCCGGACAAATGTCCGTGATACCATCTACATGGAGAAATGGGATGGGGTCACGTTCTGGTGTTTCCTACATGCTACATGGCCACTGTTTCAACAGTGTGATGAAATGAGAGAACATGGGCATCACTACTGATACACAATCATATAATATATTTATTTTTATTTTTATGGCATTTACCAGACACCCTTATCCAGAGCGACTTACAATCAGTAGTTACAGGGACAGTCCCCCCCTGGAGCAAGTGTCTTGCTCAGGGACACAATGGTAGTAAGTGGGATTTGAGCCCGGGTCTTCTGGTTCATAGGCGAGTGTGTTACCCACTAAGCCACTACCACCCTACATATAATGTACCCCACAGCACTTCACGTTCAGTTCCTCATTGCAGAACCGCTAATGCATTAATGTGTTGGAGCTGAGTGCTTATGGTGCTTAAGTCACAGTGTTCTACATGAGTTTGTACTCTCACAGTAGCTTAAATTTAGGCGTAGTTCTTGATTTCTTCATCTGGGCTTCCTGTATTGCGGTTGGAAAATTCTGACGACAAGATTTTTTGACTCGAGATGTGAGTGGAAGTTATTTTTAGAAAAGCTCTGGTTACAAAAACAAGAAGAAGAAAAAAAAGACCACGTACCTGACAGCCCAGGTACCCTGCATTCATGCAAAATATCTCACATCAAATATTATACAATTAAACATCTCTAAACTGATGTTTCAAATGTACAGACAAACCAACAAACCGCACAGAGGATGTTTTTCTGCACGTTTCTAGAGCAATACAGAAATCTATTCAATGCATAATCAACTATTTCGAAATGTTTGCCGCATTTTAAGAATATTCATGTGTTTATGACTCATTTGTGCGGCTTCTAACAACGGTGATATGCGATGCATCGTTTGCATAGTTTACTACATAATGATTAAGGCTTTATGATATTTCCAGTCAGGATGCTCTACGGTGTTCTGTTGTCTATTGTTTGTTCTTGTAGTAAATATGAAAATACGTAGATATACATATGAAGATGTATAAAAAGATGTATATTTTGCATTTCACTAGTCTGATACACCCTTTTCTTCACAATATTCTTATTTAAGCTGCACAATGCTGCAGTCCTCTGCTTTTCAGATTTCAGCTTTTGGTGGATTTAAAGCACTTTAAAACTAAAAATGATAAAGTGATAACTATCTCACTTGTTTGATGTTTATCAGGAGTGAGAGGAAGACCTGGATGGTCTGGCCACAGTTTGCAAATGTGTCAAAACTAAAGTTTCCAACCGCAACAAGAAAGGGAAGTCAAAAAAACTGAAAGAAGGAGGGGTTGAGGGGAGTGACGGGACCGATGCTAAGCAGGACAAAATGGTTTGGTGTCATTTATACAAAAAAGGGCACAGGCAAGAAAAGCCAAACCTCTGAAATGCAAGATATTTATGGATAATTTTTCTCATTTTAAATGCTGATTGTGATTTAGCTGCACAAAATGTACATCTTCAAGAGACTGCCTAGCTAATTCGAAAATTTCAGGGTGATTACGGTGAGGTGTAGCGACGTTTCTGGTGTTGAGTTAATATCCTTTCTTACTCTTCTGTAAATTCTGTATTTTAGCTGCATTCAATTCAGTTTCCATGGACATCATTTTTTGAAATCCTTCATATTGGAAACTGTACTTAAGGAGACATTGTCACAATACATTTAAATAAATTTGATTGGATTAAAGAGCTTTGATACATGTATATATATGTGTGTGTGTGTGTGTGTGTGTGTGTGTGTGTGTATACATGTATCACAATAATACAATATGTTGTGTACTTTTTAAGAGGACACGCCAGAGCTGTCCACTCCTCTTGTGAGAAGTAGTCTGAAGAAGACGGGGTAGGAGCTCACCTCTCGGACGTGGGGTCAGAGCTGTTGAGAGGGTACTTGAGCTCAATGACGACCCCGTCCTTGTCCTGCAGAACTCCGTACTCTACTGTGTAGTAGTCAACAAGCTCAGACAAGGTAGCAAACTTCTCCCCGCCATACAGGTCGTAATAATCCCCCGTGTTCTGGATCCGAATGTGGGTCACCTGATCTCCTACCCTGGAGGAAGTAGATCAACATCGTCCAAACTTCAGATGAGCATATCGCGTACAGTGAAAGTACAGAATTATAGGACATGAACAAAACCAGATGTTCACTCCCAGCTAACACACTAACATGTTAAATTGTGGCATGACAAAGGACCTCATGAGAAATTAAATAGATTCAGTTTGATAAGCTTATAGATGCTATAAACTGATATTCTGGTTCATGAAAGTGTCACTGCTTGATCTACAAAAAGAAGAAAGTGCTTCTGTCTAGGACAGAAATATGTAATAAAATATTTTGTGTCACAAAACAGTATATTTAGTTTTCTTCTAATCTTATTTTCTTAAATACAAATTAAATATTGCTGTAAATCTTTACTTTACTTTACTTAGCAGACGCTTTTATCCAAAGCGACTTACAAGAGGAAGACAAGTTTGCATGGTTAATTAAACACCAAGCCATATATCGCATATCTTTCTATAACAGAGTCAGCACAGGTACAAGCGCTATAAGTGGCCAATATAGAATCTGCTTAATTATATGCAGAAGGGGGGAAAACATGAACTTGAACTCTATGGTCGGCTTTTCTTGGCCTTAAAATGACAGGTGCGGATTTGTAGCGCAGCGTCTATTACCACCTCAGCTGGAATTCAGACCTGTGTGTGGGTTTATAATAATAATAATAAGAGCAACAACACCAACAATAACTATTATTATTTCATTATTCCTACAGTTCTGTTTTAATGCATCCACATTTTATTATAATAATTTTATTATAGATTTATTATATAGTCTACCTGACAGAGAGGGAAAAGTCCCCCTGGTTCTTCTTGCTGGGACGGGCCAGGAAGCTGCCATGAACGCCCCGAGTCTTCAGGATGGACTCTGCATCTATCCCGGACAGGTCTTTATGGAACCATCTGGACAAAAAAACAAGGAGGCATTGACCCCCAGATCAATGGCGATCATTACCGACCTCACTGACCGATTATCTAATCTCAGTGGAACAGAACAGAAGGACGCTGTTTTCACACTATTTCAGGTTACTGGTACCTGCACAGGTCAAGTAAAAGACAAGAGGAGTAAGCATGACAAGATTATACAAAATCGACAAAGGAAAGTACTGCAGCAGGAGAGAAGCGAGGACAGATAAATATAATGCAACTCACCGAACCATCTTTCACTCTGAATGCTCTTTTCACCAACAAGAAAACAAGCACAAAACACACACATTATTTTACAAATCATGTCTGAAATCTTCATATCACCTTTCAAATCAAATTACTAGTCTGGAAGATTGTGGAGGATTTGTAAGTTCACGTGGACTAAAACCATTCTTTATCAGTGATATTTAAATAGATCTTGAGACCTGTGGGAATCTGAGTCAAGTTCTGCCTTTTGTCTAGAGCCGGATAAACTTACGCTCTGTAGCTGCTGAAGGCTAGAAGCGGTCTGACTGAGTACCCTCGACTTCCCTCCCTTCCTCTATGTCTTTCTTTTCCTCCGTCAACTCCTTCCTTCCTTTTTGTGGCTTCGTTCATAAAACGGTGAAAGCAAAAACAGAAAGAGAGAGAGTTGAGATATAAAATGTATATTTATGTTGAGGTCCCCCCCCCCCAACACACACACACACACACACACTCGTCAGTCTGAAGGACAACTTTGGTTGCCACCGCATGCACTGTCAGCGCTGTCCAATCGCACTTCTGCAATCTCTGCTTGTGGCCTTTTTTCCAAAATAAACCAATCAATACGTTGCAAATGCATCAGTGCAACATCGAGTGCAGCATCAAATGTACAGTTGCCGTCTGGTTAATACTGACGCTTGAGTGAAAGAATAAAGAGCTACGGGGAAAAAAGGAGTGCAATACCCAGCAATGGATCGAAACACTTTGCAGAATGCCAACGATAAAACCAAATGCCCCACAGTAAAACTGAAAAAAACCAAACACTTCACCTTCTCTTCTGTTCCTCACTTTCACTCTGCTTTCCGTCCCCCCCTATGTCTTGTCTGTCTGTCCTTGCATCCTCTCTCATTCTGTCACTACCCCTTCCTCAATGTCAGGTGCAACAGTTTTCGTCCATTACTGACAGCTGCAACAAAAAAAGCTGAACTGTACACTTCCTCTTTTCAAAGAAAGAAGAGACGTTTCTTTCTCCCCCACGCACTTTCATGCGTAAAAAAAAAACTTGCGTGTCCGAAACACGGGCGTTTTATCACGGGTCTTTTCAAACCAGGGAGGTACTTACCTCCCGACAGCTCCCACCGCACACATGTGAACGCGCGTGTAAAACTACATCACCCACAATGCACCGCGGCCGCTACGCGGAAGTGGCGATAAACACGGCCGGTAAACATGGGACATTTAAATGTCCAGTATTACTTAGCGGGAACAGGATTCAAATGAGCGCTGGCACCGTCGGGGATTATTTGAATAGCAAATGGAGCGGCAGGAACCCCCTGTACTTATTTATAGGACATTCATCACTATGCACTGCTGCGACCTACAACTACTGACAGATGAAGAGTTAAATCGGTCATCTTGTTGGAATGACACGTAGCAAGAAGCGGTTGTGACAGGAGAGAGAACGCCACACTGTACAGCATAAAAACCGCTGTGTGTGAGCTCGACTTTCCAAAAATCATCCCTGGTAGAATGACCATGCTGAGGTCCAATAAAGGGACACTGGCGTCAGATCTGCTTTTCCCCTCAGGTCACATTGGCCGGATGCTTGAACCTCGTCTACGTTCTGTGGTGCTATTAGCAAGTTATATGTATTTAGCTGACCATGTGAAGACATTCACTTATTGACCTATACAACCGATGTAACATTTATTCCTTTGTAACATGATTCTGCTGCAGCTGTTACATGCACTGCAACTGCACTCTGTTTAACAAGTGCATGCATGAAGAACCATGCATTTCAGTGCAAGTAAAACATGAATAAAGGGCTACAGCAGTGACATTACTCCCGGTGGCCTGGGGACGTTCTACGTCATCCCAGACATCCTGGGCTGAGTACCGACTTCCTCTTGTTTTCTCCATCTAGGTTTATCACAAGATCTCCTGCAGGGCCGTGACCCAACATCAAGCAGTAAGCTTGTTGTTCAGTTGCTGCAGCTGGCGGTTTGATTCTGTGACGTTTTCTGCTCCATCAGTTCTTGCACCAGAATAATATGCGTTCACCTGATGTGGGTCATCCAACTTGAGGATTGAGAATGAGTTACCATAGTTACCACTTAATCTGATTGATTAAGCCAAGTGGTTACTTTAGTACATACAAACCAAATGAATTACCTCTTTTTAAGATGCTTTGTGGCATGTAGCATATTCCCACAGAATTGACCTGGTTATAAAGTGACATTCAAATCATGCTCAGTTTACATTAAGGCAATAAGCATCAAATTCTGTCACCCTCAACTTTCTTTGTGGCTCATTCGAATGTTCATCAGGATCAAGCAACTTTTTTTTTTTTTTTTTACACCTTGACCAATAGCTGATGTGAACTGTGATATTATAAAAGGATGAAAGTCATGATTACATATCTGAACGCCACCCTCCACATTTAAAGAGTAACAGAATTAGGACAAAACCCAGCACTGAGCCACTTACGTGCGAGCCATAACGTAGTCGGACCTTCAGCTACAGCGCGATCGACGCCCACCTGCTCACACGGCTCTATTAGCTCTGCTACAGCCCGCTCTGGCGAAGGTGTGTCCATAGGTAATGGACAGAGCAGCCGCATTAGGCCCCGCCCTTCCTCCCCTATCCATTTACCCAATACTGATAACTTATCTTTTTCCATGCTTGTGGTCTTCAGTCTAAAGAACCCTCCACCCTGTAATTTCCTTCAATTTTCATAATGGCATTTGTACGTCTGCCAAAACAGCCATGTTCTGCCTCCCCTGCCTCTTACTTTGGTTCTTTCATTTTGCTAAATATCATCATTTCGTTTAAAACTCACACGGGAGCACTGCTGAACGTAACGTTATCCTTTCCAGCACTGTAAAAAACAGTGTAAGAGTAACACGCAACTCTTGTAAGCAGAAATGTGACTGGCTTTTCCAGGGAAATTACAAAAGAAGGTGCTGTAATCATCGCTTTTTCTTTTTTGTTTTTATTGTGTCTCAAAAACCCCCATAGAAACAAGAATATGGTAACAACAATATTACAAAGCATGACAACTGAAAATCAGAACAACAACAATAGTAACAGAGTTAAATTAATAGCCACACGTTTGC
Source organism: Denticeps clupeoides (assembly GCF_900700375.1). Classification (NCBI taxonomy): domain Eukaryota; kingdom Metazoa; phylum Chordata; class Actinopteri; order Clupeiformes; family Denticipitidae; genus Denticeps; species Denticeps clupeoides. Next base: position 33,548,265 of record NC_041711.1, on the reverse strand, counting down.
TTTCCAAGCTTTTGGCTACATGAGGGGCCGTCGACAGGAATGTACGGTGTACGAATGAGAGGGAGGTTTCACTCAGTGCACTGGGATCTGATGAAGGTATAGATGACTAGACCCAAAAAAACAAAAAGTCAGACTTACTCCTTGTTGTATTCCCCCATTTATTTCTGCACAGTAAAGATGCCACAATCCAGTTTTACAGTAGAAATACGTCTGGTTCCGGTCTCTATGTACACATGATAGTGATAACGTTTCATCACTGTGTCTGTTGCTCAAGACCGTGCCAACCAGGGGTCCCATTTGTCCAGCTCTTAAATAAACGCATCAAATTTACACCTGATTAATGCAGAAGTGCTTCAATGAAGATTAGGATACAAACAAACACAGTGAGAACACTACAGAGAGTGTACAACCAAAAGAAATTCCACGGTTTCTCTTAAGTATTCACACGTTTATTGCTCAAAAGGAAAAAAGGTGCACATTGCTAGTGTAAATGTTTGATTAGTAGGGACTGGACAGGAGGAAGTCTCTATGCTGAGCCCACCTGAGTGGAACAGGGGTGAGGCAAAACGACAGAAGAAGATGCTGAGGTGACATTCCTTCCTGAACTAGAGGACCTGGAACACGGGGCGAGTCTGGAGGGGGAACGTGGCTCTACCTCACCCTGTACCCTTGCCGGGGGGTCATGACAAGGTCAGCGTGGACCCTGAGTCTGTGCCACGTCTGGACCCCGACTGGCCAGTCGGCTCAGGATGCTCCGCTCTGACATTTGCAGCCGCACAGCAACTGGAGGTATCCTGGCAATGGTAGCTGGGAGACGGGTGACGTCTGCCTTCATGTCACTAAGTAGCTCCTCAAGCTGTTTGAGAACTAGCCAGAGCAAAGACAGAGTGAGTCAGTGTGTAAGTGTGGGAGATACATGGAGATAGGGGGGGGGAGAGAGAGAGAGAGAGAGAGAGAGAGAGAGAGAGAGAGAGAGAGAGAGAGAGAGAATGATGACACAATAATCAACACACAAGAAAAACTCAAAAGAAACATTTCTGGAAAATATTAAAAATATTTATAAACAGGCATAATTTTCCACTGTCAATATTATTCTATAGTATGTTGGATTTGATGCAACACCCTCATGCAACAAAACATGGTCACTATGCAAACGAAGAGTTCCTGGTAATATCTGACAGTGATGTAGTCGTATGAGCCCCAATCATTTGAATAAGGCTTTACAAGTAAAGACGTTAGTTATACTTTATTACACTTGTATAAGTAAAGCAAGTAAAACCACAGGCCAGAGCAGCAAACAGCGTCATTGCTGATGGGAACTTTACAAACCAGAAAGTCCACGTCTGAAACAGAACCCAATTAGTCTCCATGTGAACTTCTCTAACAGCCACCGTTTATCTGGTTGGCATTTTTAGCAGCTGGTGCGTTGAGGGTTGCTGTGTGTGTACACACCTTTGTGCAGTACAGCATTTGCCGGTTTGTTCCCAGACATCGACTCCTTGCTGAGATGCTGATGGGACTCGGCCAGACACTCCACCTCGCTGAAGCGCGTGTTCAAAGCCATGCTGGGGTGAGATGGATCCTCTGACATGTTCAGATACGCAGCCCTGCGCAACTGTTCTTCTATCACCAGGGCCTGCTCAAGCAACTGCACAAGGAAGAAAAATACTGTTAAAAAGCATTTGGCCCCCCTACAACAGTACAAAAACAGCAGTTTAATATCAGTGTAACACAAAAAAAACCTAGCACAGGTGGTGTCTGTATTTCACCTTGAACCTCCGGGCAAGGAATTTATTTTTGATTTCCAGGAAGTTCCCTCGGCTCATTTCCCCTTTGAAAGGCTCGTTGAGGATTGCAAACCTAACATCGTTCTGCACGTCCTGCCAGCGAGCATACCCATGTCTGAGGGGTGCAAGGTTAAAGGTCCTATAAGAGACTTCCACAGTGAAAATGCAACTCGTTTGATTTTTATGTTTAACAGAACTGTTGTGAATTTAAGATATTATCCATCTTAAACATACACAGACGGCTTCATCGGTCCACAAAAGGAATTTCCCACAAGTAATAATGGCAGGAATAATACATAAAATGGAACTGTTAAAAGCAGATTTAGCTAAACATAATTACAAGTTAAACAGAAACTCAACTTACTGATAAATCCACCTCTAATTTAGTCTTAGATCTATCTCCAGAAATTACCACACTGCGTTGTTACAGACGCTGAATGTCAACATCAAAGGATACTGTATGATGCCTGCCAGCAGCCAGTAGTCATGGCGACGGTGCCAAATCTCATAGGTTTTCTTGGTCACTGTGGCTGCCCTTTCCTCATTCTGCCACAGAGAGTGTAGCTCTGCCGAGCGAGAGTCAAGATACAAAGTTTGAGGTCATATTTCTTCACATTTCACATAACTTCAGGTGAGATCTGAAAAAGTTGAATTACTAAACTACACCGATTTCACTTGCGACACTTCAAAGAAACATAATATTAGATGCAATACGAAATAGGAGCACAAGAGGGTGCTAAAATTACAGAAACATTACCTGTAAAACCTCCATCTGCAATGTTGAACATAAACCTCTGTTTGGCTGCCTTCTTCTTTTCTTCATTCATTCCATCTTCTCCCAATATGCCCTCTTTCACACTCTCTCCATTCTGTAGCTTCAAAGATTCTTCTGTTTTCACTCCACTTTTATCCTCCTTTTGTTCTGAAAGGCAGACAATGCGATAGAGTAACAGTGTGTGCTGCACCTCTGTCATCAACACGGCTTTTTCAGTTTCAGTATCTATATGTGCAGGAGTTCTGACAGACATCTACCTTTTCGCTCCTCTGCTGGAGGGCTTGTGTCCATTTTTTCTTCCTTAGAGTCGTCTGCTTGGAGGATACAGATCAACACCAGATCAACTACTATGACAGTCTCAAAAGAATTTAATTCATTAGAACAAAAAATGTACACAGTCCATTAGCGGAGGTAAAAAAAAAATGTTGCCTCACACACAACTTGCCATTTCATCCCAGGTGAAGTACATTTTTGAGTCGTCCAGGACCGTCAACCACCAGATGAAGGATTAAAACTGTGCAGTGTGTTACGAGTGCAGTATGGGCTGAAGGGTCTCACCTTTGGCTTTACTCTCCTCTGAGCCCGCAGTGCCCTCGGAACCCTCTGATGAAGAGCTGCCCTCTGTGAGGGGTTCTTTTGCAGTTTCCTCTTTCACTTCTTTTCCCTTCTCTTTCTCCACCTCTCCACTCACACCGTCCTTCTCTACCAAGCTTGCTTTTCTGTCTGCTTCGACCCCTTTCTTCTCATCATTCTTTGAGGGGCTAGAGGGGCTTTCGTTTTCATCAGGAATCTCAATAATCTGAAGGAATCAGAAAGAATGATGAATAATGACAGAAAGATGGATAATAAGAAAATAGTGATTATAAATGTATGAGCTGCTTTTAATATAAATCTAATTAAGATTTAGTATGTAAATATATCACAACTATATCCTCACCTCAGATTCATCCTGTTTGTTGATCTGTTTGGAATCTGTGTTGTCGTCCTTCTCCCCTTCTTTGACAGAGTCCTCAGATTTTGAGAGGTCCTCTGTTCCAGCCAAGACAGGGAAGGTGTCAATAACACTAGAAGAACAATGTGTGTGTGTGTGTGTGTGTGTGTGTGTGTGTGTACCTGGTGCAGGGGTGTTGGGCTGGGTGTCTGCAGGTGTTCCAGTAGAGGGGGTTTTGGGATCATCCCCCATGCTGCCAGCAGCCGCTTTCTTACTCTCCTCCAGCTCCTTCATCCAGGGCATTGACCACAAGCCATTCACATGTTCAAACTCCTGTACCTACACCACACACCAGCCAATGAGAGGTCAGATATCTGATCCCTCCCACCCAGAGGTAAACACATCACAAGATGGAATTGACATACTTTTTTGCGTATTAATGACATCACACCAATGCGTGTGAGAACATGTTGTCGTGACAACCCTTCACGCGGAACACCATCTGCGAACGTTTCGGCCCCATCAGCTCCCGGCTCACATAGGTGACGCATGAAGAGAGAGACATACGCTCTAAGAGAAGACACACACACACACACACACAAAACAGGTCTTACTTTGCAATCTGTAACTGATGACAGCTGTGAAAACCTGCAAATACTGTTTCACAAGGTTCCAGACACATGACATGGTATGCTACATACTTGAACTCCTTTTCTGATTTCCCTCGCAGGTCTCTGACCAACCACTGAGATGTGAAGGCATCTTGGGGAGGCATCCCATAACGCATCACTGCATTCAGGAAGGCCTTCCTCTGGCGTGCATTAAAGCCCAACACCTGTGTGTGAGAGTGAGAGTGAGAGGATTAATTTATAGAGACGATGTATGCATGTATAAGAAGAATTGGAAAGCTGGAGCGCTGACCTCGATGTTGCCTCCAACTCTGGCCAGCAGGGGCGGCAGTGGCTTGTCCTTGTCATTCCGCAACCCTTTGCGGTTCGGCCTGCGGGAATTAGCTGTGCAGAACAGAAAAGATAAGTTGTGCACACACACACACACACACACACACACACACACACAAGGTTTTACCTTCTGAACGTTCGTCAAAGTCTTCATCTCCTTCCTCTGAAGCCACAGAGTAATCTGATTGGTTGTCTGACTGGTCATCCTGCCAGTCTGAGGAGATGAATACAGGTTGTAGGAACAATTGTCAATCTAACCATGACCATGATTACTTCAGGGGAATAAAATAAAACCACGCACACAAGGACAAGGAACTGCACACTGCATTCTAAAGTAGTGCTGAAAATGAAATCATGCCAATCCTCAAATGCTGCAATTATTTTTATTCTTTTATTTTGCCAATTATGTTTTGATTAGGAATGTAATTTGGGTTTAATTTGAGAGAATCTAGTGTTTACATTTGGTAAATTCTACTAAAATGCCCGACTATAATTGTCCATTTGTCATAATCATGCAGCTTTGTTCTCAGCACAGCAACAACAAAGATTTTGTCTGTTGCTCTCAAGCAATGTGAGACCACATAGGTCCAAAACACAAAGTAAGACACACAAACACACAGTTGGACCAGCACGGGACCAGCACAAGACCAGCACCAGGTTCACTCACGCAATGGAAGAGTAATAGTAGTAAGAAATTGTTAGTGCGTCTGTACCCCGTCTACTACCTCGGTCCTCCTGCGAGCAGTCGTTGTAGTTGACTGGCTTGCGTGGCCGCTTGCCTTTGCCAAGGTCTCGGCCCAGATATTCCTGGTGCTGCTCATAGTGATGCCTTAGCAGCTTCTCCCAGTAGTCTGGGTCCACACTCTCCTCTTGCTTAATGATTTCCCTCTCCACCTCCTCCTCCTGTGAGAAAGCCAGACATTGTCAATGTGGAGATAAACCGTAAGAAGGAACTATAAGCAGAAAGATAGTGACCAGTAAACGTGGCCATGAACCAGCAAAACCACCACTACAATCTTTAAAAATGAGCAAGACAGAACCCTATAAACGATATGGATAGGTCCGATTCAAAAGAGAGAGAAAAAAAAAACACACCTCTTCATCGTCATCTTTGACCACATACTGGGCCACTTTGAAAGAGCTGAGGTATTCATTCATGCTCTGCATCTCTTTATCCTCCGTAGCATCCTGGTTCCTGTCCAGGAGACGCTCAATGGCCTTATCGTCATAATGAATCACACTGCTGTCCTCCTCCTTATTATCGCCTGAAAATGGGAAACAGATAAGAATAAATGCATTCTCCTTAACCCCATGTCCTTCGGTGGCTCCCCAATGCCACGTCTTTGTTCCATGAAGGTATAAACTGCTTTAATAAACTGTAGTAAGTTTATAATAAAGGGGAGCTGTTTGTGGTTATAAAAACTCCAAGTCACGCTCATTTAGTGTTGTGTTACTGTGGAAAAATATTTGTTTGTGTATGTGGGGTTGTTTTTGCTGTTGCATTCTGGGAAAGTGCTTTTCTTGCTGATTCAGGTGTGGTCGGAGCTCACCCTCTCCAATTTCATCCTTAAACAGCTCCTCTGTGCCAAACTTAAGGATATCATCCAGCTCCTGCTTGGACATAGATCCTGCCTTTGAGCCCAGTCCGGGTCGCACCACCAGATGGGTTAACATCATCTTCTTCTTTGCCACCTGAGAAGGAGAACATCTTGTACTTAATGTGTTTACAGCTATTCCAAGTAACATATTCAATTCTATTCAGCCTCCAATACATCATAATAGATCTTGGTGTGAACTAACTTGAGTGATCCTCTCCTCCACAGAGGCCTTAGTCACAAAGCGGTAAATCATCACTTTCTTGTTTTGACCAATACGGTGAGCACGACTGAAAGCCTGAGACACGGAATCAAACCCAATCATGACAAGGAAGAGATAAAAAGGAAGATTATATTAATGTAGCATACAAAGCACAATGACATGCACATAAACATGCTCCAGTTTCCTGCAGGTTCTACACAAACAAGAAGAGTTCAGATTCATTGTCACCTGGATGTCATTGTGGGGGTTCCAGTCAGAATCATAGATGATGACTGTGTCTGCAGTTGCTAAATTGATTCCCAAACCACCTGCACGGGTAGACAGGAGGAAGACAAACTGGGGGGCGCCCGGAGCTGTGGATTACAGAAACAGACCAATCCAATGTCCACCCAGTATGACTTCAAATCATGACCTGAAACATCAATGTGAACTTAAGATGAGCCTCACCATTGAACCGGTCAATGGCCTCCTGTCTCATTCCACCAGTCACCCCCCCATCAATTCTCTCATACTTATATCCTTCGTTCTCCAAGAAGTCTTCAAGCAAGTCCAACATCTTTGTCATCTGTGGAGGGAAATGATGCGTAACTGCTCGGTCTTTTGCAACGTTTCAGCAGCATGTATAAGTGGGTATGAGAGAGCAAGACCGGATTTGATGCCATATAACCACCTGTGAGAATATGAGAACCCTGTGCCCTCCTTCCTTCAGCTTTTTAAGCATCTTGAACAGCAGCATCAATTTCCCAGAAGCCTTTGTGAGGGAACTGCCCTCATACATCCCATTTGGCATCTTAGGAGCTTCCTGTTATCAACAACAAATAAACCAATAAAACATTAGTATTATTATCCAACTGAATATCAACAACCAGTTACTTGACTAAAAATGCTAAAAAGAATTAGCAGTATAACGGTGCTTATAGCTTTAACTTGTTCTGATGCATTCATTTGATATATTTTAATAAAGATAGGTCAAAGGTCAAGGTTCTGTATAGCATCCCCTTCTACCACTTAATGTTATGGCCCAGACAGACACAAAAAAAGCAGCTTACAAGAGCAGCATTGGGGAAGAGGTAGGGGTGGTTGCAGCACTTCTTCAGGTCCATAACCACATTGAGCAGGGACACCTGGTTGCCACCACCACGTGTGTTCAGTGCCTCAAAGTTACGTGTGAGGATGTACTTGTAGTACTTTCTAAAATACAACAAGGATCTTAATGGCAAAATACATATATAAAACTACTATAATATTTATGCAAATATTTGTACCCAATCCCCTCCAATGTCTTTTTGGTTTTAGGTCCATCCATTTTATACTCCCCCTCTTTTTGTCGTTCTCTCTCTCTCACTCACTTCTGCATGGGGCTGAGCTCCACTCTGACAATGAGCTCTGTTTTGGATGGCATGTGTTTGAACACGTCTGCTTTCAGTCGCCTCAGCATGTGTGGCCCCAGCATGTCATGGAGCTTCTTAATCTGGTCTTCCTTAGCAATATCTGCAAACTCCTCCAGGAAACCCTCCAGGTTACTAATAGGTAGAGTGACGGAAACAGGGTCAGTCTACGTGCAATCGTGTTCTCCAGAGGGAACAGAACTGTGTGAACTAGTGAGGAACTGTGACAAGATGACTAGACCACAAATACACACACTGTTTATAGTGAAATACAGAGAAAGAAAAGGGCACTCACTTGAATCTCTCAGGAGTGAGGAAGTTGAGCAGGTGGAAGAGCTCCTCCAGATTGTTCTGAAGTGGGGTTCCAGTCAGGAGCAGCTTATGCTGAAGTGGGTAATTATTTAACACCCTGAAGAACTGACAGAGAAAGAGGGAAAACAAACAAACAATGAAGCACATAAATTCTAAGTAACAAATCTGCTTTGGAGTTATTTCTGATGCAGCCTAGGATTAATTTAGGGGCAGTGGTGGCTTAGTGGTTAAGGAAGCGGCCCCGTAATCAGAAGGTTTCTGGTTCGAATCCCGATCTGCCAAGGTACTACTGAGGTGCCACTGAGCAAAGCACCGTCCCCACACACTGCTCCCCGGGCACCTGTCATGGCTGCCCACTGCTCACTCAGGGTGATGGTTAAATGCAGAGGACAAATTTCACTGTGTGCACTGTGTGCTGTGCTGCTGTGTATCACGTGTGACAATCGCTTCACTTTCAACTTGGCCTACCTTGGACTGGTTATTCTTCAGTCTGTGTGCCTCATCCACCACAAGGCAGGCCCAATCAATGGAACCCAGTATGGCCTGGTCTATGGTGATCAACTCGTAGGATGTCAAAAGAACGTGAAACTTCACAGCTGCCTCTTTCTGAAGGCAGAAAAAAACTCACTAAAACAAAGAGCCTAATCACCCATCCTTGCCTGCCACCATCAGTTCACTTACAGTGCACCTGGAAAATAACATTTTGTTATTTTACAGCCATATTCCAAAATGGATTAAATGCATTTGTCTGTGGTCCTACAGTGGCTTGAAATGACTGTGTGTAAAGAGTGCTTTGGCCATTCTGCTTCGCAGTCCAGAGAGCAGGCAGTGCCGGAGGCCAGATCTGGAATTCCTGCCCTTATGTCCTCATAAGGGGAAAACGTCACATGACGTCCTATCGGCGCCAAACATCATGGTTGATGACGTCATTCCAAATGCCCCCAAAACTTCTACAGGCCTCTCTCCTCCTCATTAGCATTTAAAGCTACACATACCGAAACTGTGCGTCCTGGGGAAATCTCATTGTGGGACTGGCTAAAAATGCCTGTAATTCTGCACCAAGGATAAATCTCTCATTGTCACTTCTCAAGAAACAACAAAAATTAAGGTGCAGTCGATGCGAAATTGAGAGAAAATGAGACACAGAAAAAAATTCTCATACAAATAAAATATAATGACAAGACCAAATTCTAAAAATGCATAATTCTAAAATGTAAACGTTACAACAAATATTAAGGTGGTGTAAAAGAAATGCAAAAGAACTAGAACAGTAATTCTAGTAACCTCATTAGTTATTTCTCAGCCAGAAATTATGCCTTTATGCCTTAAATAATGTCTTTATGCCGAATGTAATTTAAATGTGTGCATACACTGGTATATTTGCATCATGTTATCTCTTCTGTACCTTCATCTTGGAGGCCTTCTTCCCTCCACGAATGGCATTGTCTTCAAAGGTGAACTCATTCTCTCTGATGACAGCCCTGCTGTCCTTGTCTCCAACGTATGTCACTACATACATGTCTGGTGCCCACATCTCAAACTCCCTCTCCCAGTTGATAATTGTGGAGAGGGGAGCGCTCACCAAGAATGGGCCTTTGGAGTGGCCCTGAAAGAGAAAAGATTTTGTTTGACGTGAAAGAAAGCATCTGGATTTGACAAGAGTTACACAAAGTGTCCCGTCCTGCCTTTAAGAACGAGTCCCCACTCGGGAAACGCCTCCTATTTTAGACGGTTTGTTATTTGTCCCAGTGTCCTACAAATCACTGACACTGAGAGACAGTGACCGAACAGTCATTCCACTGGGCACCACATTTACATATGACACAACAGAAAGTACAGTTCCACACACCTCTTTATACAGCGAGTAGAGGAAGACGGCCGTTTGTACGGTTTTGCCCAAGCCCATCTCATCTGCCAGGATGGTGTCTGTGCCCTGAGCCCAGGAAAAGCGCAGCCAGTTCAGGCCCTCCAGCTGATATGAGTGCAGTGTCCCCCCTGTGGCATCCAGGTAATCTGGTTGGCGGTCAAACTTTATGGTTGGCTAAAGGGAGAACAGAAAACGTGAATTAAAAGGATGGGCTTCTGTTTAAAATAGTGACATTCGTGTGTAAAGAAACGGTCTTACATCTACCACTGGATTAACAGGTGGCTTCTCGATTTTCTTCACTTTCACCTTCTTGATCTTCTTTCCTGGTCTGCCCTCATCTCCTATCATTAACTCTCTGTGAGAAAAAGAGTGAGCAAATACGAGAAATGACAAGATGCACAAAGTCTTCATATGAGCATGTATCTACATGTGTAGGAATATAAGCTTGTACCTATGGTTCCAGTACTGCTGTTTGTAGGTGTCAAACTCTGGTACGTCCATGTCTTCACTCTCCCATGTTGACTGGTCATATGGAAGATCTCTCCACTTTATCATGTAGTGCACATTACCCTTCTTATCCACACTGAAAGGATTAAAAAAAGAAGAAAGGATCAGTGTAGGTTGGCGGTTTGAATACCAAACTCCCAAGGTGCCACTGAGCAAAGCGGCGTCCCCACACACTGCTCCCCGGGCGCCCGTCATGGCTGCCCACTGCTCACCAAGGGTGATGGTTAAATGCAGAGGACACATTTCGTTGTGTGCACCATGTGCTGTGCTTCACAATGACAATCACTTGACTTTGACTTAGAAAACAGGGGACTGGATAAAATACACGACTATGATGAGATAATGAGACTTACAATGGAATAGTTTCAGAAAAGCATACAGGTTAAACAAAACAGTAATTATTAATATTCTGATCGTTTTCCTCAAATAAAACCAGTGTCCTTTTGATGACCCGAACTATACCAAACACAAAATGGCAGCTGTAACAAGACATCTACATTTTGAAATCACGTGAATGTGTGGTCCAAATGGCTGTAATCAGCATTAGTGCTCACCTGTGGTTAAGGATGCGGTGAATCATAAGCCACTCCAGCTTGACGCCAAAGCGACCATATTTATCTTCCATGTGGGCATACACCGGGTCTTTGATCTTCCTCTTGGTGCTCTTGTCATCATCCCCGTCAGCTCCCATGTCAAGGCTAGGTGGCTCGTCCATATCGGTCTTGCGCTGATAGTTCCGGAACATCACTTGACAATTGAGCTCCAACTACCAAAAGAAGAGAAAAAAATTATGAACCATTCTGCCATTGTTACCAGATTGTACTTAAGAAGATGTTTTGATGGTGTGTGTGTGTGTTATTAGGTTTTAATGTTACCTGCAGCTCCAGGACCCATGAGCAGTGCCAGTAGGATAGGTTGCACCACTTCACAAAGAACTCTCTCTCTGGCCGACCCATCATGGGCTTGGGGTCCGGGGCATCATTTGGGAGATCCAGAGGTCGGGGTACAGGTATAGGGGGTGGGGCTTTGCCCCAGCGCCAGGTTAGAACTTTCTGGACTTTGGCCTTCATTGGTGGACACTGAGCGAAAAGAGAAGAGAAGGTGGGGACACCTTTAACATGAATAATTGCTTCTTGAATACTGCATAGTAAAAGCTTCAAGGAAAAGAATATATTTATTTTGATATTTTGTGACTTGCAATGTAACATTTAGCAATTGGTAATTTACTCTTATTTACTCTGGAAGTTTTTGAAAACAGAATTGTCAAAAATGACTAATTCTAAGCAGATTTATTATAGAAACGTTACTATTAGTCATATCAGAAGTGCACAGTATCAGTTGAATATAGATACAGACACCTAAAAGGTGCCATCAACAGTGGCATTCACCAGGCATCGTGGGCAGATCCACTCGCCGTTGGGAATGTCAGGGAGGGGGGGATTGAGGCAGTGCAGGTGGTAGGAGGAGGGGCATGTGTCGCAGCACAGCAGCTCTCCTCCATCCTTGCAGACCCTACAGAACTCCATGTGGTGGTCGTCCTCCTCCGCCTCGCCGTCGTCCCTGCGGCTGTCGTCATTCTCTTCATCCCCCTCAGAGCTCTCCTCACGAGCCTCCCACTGGATCCCCTCCTTCTCCTAAAAAAACATAATGCGATTGTGAGACAGGCAAGTACGCAGGTGTACCTAAAGTGAGGGCTTTCTTTTTGTTGGTCATTTTACTATATTTATATAAATTTAACAGAAGCTGTAGAAAATGTGCTTAATACATACATTTTAGAGCACCGATTATTGAGAGATACTAAACTCATGTATAAACGGTGAAATAAAAGAGTATTATCATTCTTAATCCTTAAAGCATCAATCAAGAACTGTAATGGTGCATAACAAAGACAGGAAGCCAACCAATGGAACACTAGTCATGGAGGTCAGACACTCAAAATCACTCTAATAAGCAAAAAACTAACTAGTAAATTGTCAATAATATTCTGAAAAAGATATCTTCCTCTTATCAGTCCTCTTTTTATTCTTTCAGTTGCTGTTGCTTGGTTGTGGGGAATTATCGCTGTTCCTTTTTAGCAAACCCCATGTCACCTATGCGCTATGAAAGAATTTAAGTATTTGACCGCTTGTTACACACCGAAGGACATTATTAATGCGGACTCACGCAGTGTGGGCAGCTCCAGGTCCCCTCTGGAGCCTTCTCCATGTCAGGGTCCAGACACACCATGTGATAGGCTCTAGGGCAGGTATCACACAGAATGATTTCCCCGCCCTGCTGGCACACCTCACAGTAGTCCTGGTGGTCGGTCTCATAGCCTTCAGCATCTTCATCCACTAGGGCCATAAGAGGGGGGAGAAGCGGAGAGATAAAAACCACTTTTCTCAAGTCCTCGAAACACCCACAATTCAATTCGCCAAGACAATACATTCAAAGTGTCTCAGCTGGCATCTATATCATGTACATTTGAGTACAAGGACAAGGTGAGCCTACCTAGGAGCCAAAACGAATAAAGCATAATGATAATCACCTTTCTTCTTCTTCTTCGAGCTCTTCGATTTCTTTTTAGAACGACTGCTGCGACTGTTGGAACCATCCGACACAGAGAAGCTGTCAAAGTCGCTGTCGTCATCGTCCTCCTCGCCACTCTGAGGGGAAGAGGACATTGGTGGCCGATGTTGGCAGAGGTTTAAGTGTGCATTGGTGCACTGAACAGTCGCATGTGATGTAGAAGGTTTACCGAAGACCGTTTCCTCTTGAAACTGCCTAGTTTGATCTTGAGGGGTGCCACCTTCTTAGCTTTGGACTTCTTGTCAGAGGACTTTGGAGTGGGTTTGGTCTTTCTACGAGCATTGGGCCCTGAAGGGGGTGGGGGTGCAGGACAAATCTCACTAACACGTCCAAACAAATATAAACATTTGCATTTATTTATTTATTTATTTATTTTTAAATGTTCCCCACCTTTGCCCTCTTTGGTCTTGGCCTTGCGCAGAGGAGGAGCAGGAGGCTGCTGAGGAGGAAGAGGTGGAGGCGCCGGATTGGCAGTGGCTGCTGCCCCGGCGCCGCCTCCTCCCTCCGCCCCACTGCCGGTAACCATGCTCTCTATGGCAGCGGCCACGTTGGCAGCCGCCAGGGCTGCGTTGGCGGTGGCTGACCCACGGAGTGGGTTGTTGGTGCTGAATTCGCGCCACTTCGCGCCCAGAACCACCATCATCTTAGACACGGCAATCTTGGGGTTCTTTGCTGCTATGAGTGGTCTGGAATTTGTAAAAACGTGAGGCATGAAAATGGAACGGCAGCTCAAAAAAAAGCATGTAAACAGTGCAGGGAGACTACTGTAACTGTACCTGACAAACTGGCTGAAGGCCTTGTAGTTTGTGAGAGTGTTGTAGTCATCTTGGGTGAAAATATAATCAATATCATTCATTCCCCAATTCTCCAAAAGCTGGGCAGATGTTTTAGGGCCCTTTGAGAAATTGCATTTCATTGCTTAAAACACATGAACCGTCACAATACAGAAGAAAGAAAATCGTCATTATTCTCAATTTACCTGCCCATCGTCGTCGTCATCTTCGTCTTCCTCGGGTTCCGGTTCCTTCCGTTTAAACTTCCCTGCAGAGGATCCCCCCTTCTCCCGCTCTCCACCGCTCCCCGCTTTCTTCCGGTCCTTTGACGAGCTTGCTCTCTTCTTCTTTTTCTTGCTCGGGGTGTAATCGCTCCCCTCACTCTCGGACCTGCCCATCTCTCGCTCATCCACGTCTCCCGCACCAGCCACGCCGAGGCCTTCAGGGGAGCTGACCGGAATCTCCTGCAACACGCGCACAATATATTTCATGTGGTGACAGGAGAAGCCCGGGGTCAGGGGGGCAGAAACGACCCGAGTACCTCTCTAGGGGGTTTTTGCCTCTTGCTGCTTCGGCTCTCTCGACTCTTCTTTGCTTTCTTCTTCTTCTTGGATTTGGGGGCCTCGACCTCGGACGCAAGTCCTTCAAGCTCATCACCTGCCACCAACGCACACACGTAAAACACGGCACCGACACGGAGGAAGCAGCGTCGCCGCTGGAAATATGACGGGTCCGGTTATAATGGTGCCAGGACGCGGGAAAGTGGTTAAAAGAACCAAAAGCACAACGGAGGGAAGTGGAAACTACCGGCGGCACGAACAAGTTCCTCCCTGCGCCGACGACATTTTAACTTGCGCTCTTATTTTTTTAAATAAGGTTTAAATAAGAAGAAGAAGAAAATAATATATCATAGCGCAGTCCGGCAACTAGCCTGGACGGACGCGAGTGGAATTAATACATCGTAATAAATAATGAATAATAAGGCCGTGTTCATGATTGACCAGCCCGGCCGCGCCCCGCCAGAAGCGGCGTTGCTGACCTGACGACCACCGCCGAGGTTAGCATCGGGCAGCTAGCGCTACGCGTAGCCGGCTAGCCGCGGCGCTGGCCGGGGTGAGCCTCACCGTGCGCCGGCGGCGGTCCGAAATCCTCCCGGTCGTCCTCGCTGGCCGACATGTTGTTCTGCCCCGCGGCTCCGGGGTTAACAGCGCGTCGCTGGGAACCGGCCGCTTCGTCTTTATTCCGTCTCTCTGCTCGGTCCAGTCCGCGAGGTCAAATGACGAGTCGCTGTAACGGGAGGAGAAGCACTTTCAAAACTACAAACATTATTATTAGCATGGAGGCGTCGTTGCGCGCAGGCATCTGCACGTTTACGTGGGACCGAGGCGAAGGGGGAGAAACTTTTCGTGTTTGCGAGACAATCCCGCAAGGCAGCATGCCGATCTGAAGCCGTGTTGGGACGGGGGGGGGGGAGCAAACCTCTGAAAGGACCAACGTGTCCCATCTTTGCGTCCCTGTCGTCCCTGGGAAGCTGCCCTGCTCGCCTCGCCACGCCACGCCACGCCACGGAGAGCTAGCTGTGGACTGGCGCTACGTCAACGCGCCTGTCACCCTCTGACATAAGTAGGCATACAGTTCGGGCTTCATATTCGATATATATATTCTGCAGTTTCATGTCGCTAAAGGCCGTAATCTCAACACAACGAAACGACACAAAAAAAAATGAAAGAACAACTTACATTTAATCCCAACACTGATATACTTCGCCTCCGCAAAATATTATATGTGAGTGGAAGGAAGTTTGAGGTGTGTGAGTTCAAAAAGGCATTTTGTGCGACCCGGAGGCAAAAAGAAAAATCTCTTCCAAACGCCAGTGTGCCAAACACGTCGCCTTTCCCTCGGCCCGTCTCTCTCCCCCAGCGTCACTGACCAGTAAGCTAGCTAACATCCTCACACACACAAAGAGATCGGGGGTAGACATCCCATAATAATCCCGCCCCCCCCTGCTGGAACACTCACACAACTCTGCATAGTTACCTCGCAACGTACAGCCCATAATAGTCCCCCCCCAACACACACACGCACACACACACACACACACCATCCCTTCCCCTCGCTGTCAGTCCCAGCCCCCTTAGCAACGACGTTGCCATGGCGACACTGCCCCCTCCCGCCCTCCGACGACATCCCATAATGAGCAGCCTGTGACATCCCATAATAAACACAACTCCTAAACGAGAGGGAAGAAAAATACCAGTCACATGGTCTCCAGGGAAACCCCAGGCCGCCGGTGACAGACCATAATATGCTCCGGCTGACTGTCCACCTGGCTGATTCTTTTGCACCCCGCAGATGACAAACTGCGAACAGGAACTGGAGGTGGTGTCTGAAATGAACACACGGCTGTACAAAAAAACACACAAACTCCGGCAAGTCGGCACGGTTCTCCAACAAACTGTACAACAACTTGGTAAAAAAACCACAACTTTACTCATCGCTGCACATTATGGCAAGATCGGAATCACACAGCGCACCTCCTCACAATCCATTTATAAAGTGAAGCGATTGTCACATGTGATGCACAGCACACGGTGCACACAGGGAAATTTGTCCTCTGCATTTAACCCATCACCCTGAGTGGGCAGTGGGCGGCCATGACAGGCGCCCGGGGAGCAGTGTGTGGGGACGGTGCCTCAGTGACACCTCAGTGGCACCTCGGCAGACCGGGATTCGAACCGGCAACCTTCTGATTACTAACTGCTAGGCCACCACTGCCCCCAATTTAACGGTTACACATTTACATTTACAGCATTTACCAGACGCCCTCATCCAGAGTGACTTACAACCAGTAGTTACAGGGACAGTCCCCCCCTGGAGACTCTCAGGGTTAAGTGTTTTTGAACCCGGGTCTTCTGGTTCACAGTGTTACCCAATAGGCTACTACCACCCGTTACACACATTGTAATGCCAGTACACAGAAATACCCCTGTCTACACCTACACCTACTTATATGCATATATGCATACTACAGGCCAATAGTGAATTTGTAAAATATTAAATAGTAATTTTCATTACTTATTCTGATACATAGAGAAAAACAATCATCATTTCAATCATAATGTACATACTACAGGGCGGGCCATTTACATGGATACACCTTAATAGAATGGGAATGGTTGGTGACATTGAACACATTTTATAAGTGGTCAGAAACTTGTAAATAACTCATGAAAGAATAAAGTTGTGTTAAAAACACCATTGTTTTTCTTGTGAAATTACCAATAAATTTGATGTGTCACATGACCCTCTTCCTATTGGAAAAACAAAAGTTGGATCCAAGATGACCGACTTCAAAATGGCCACTATGGTCACCACCCATCTTGAAAAGTTCCCCCCCTCACATATACTAATGTGCCACAAACAGGACGTTAATATCACCAACCATTCCCATTTTATTAAGGTGTCTCCATATAAATGGCCCACCCTGTACAACTGCACCACGGAGCAGCCGCGTAATGCCACATAATGCATTCATCATGTTTATATCCAATTATATCCAAGCGCATTCACATTCTAAACTAATTCCAAGAGACAGAATCTAATTGATTTGATTTGTTATTTGACTGTATAGTGATGTTTTGCACTGGAGTAAGGAACAGTAGAGAAAAAAAAGGCATTGGATGGATACGGTTTAAATAAGTTGAAAGTCGAACTTTTCAGGGTGCTCATCATGTGTGTTCCTGATGCCCTGATTGTGTGCTCCTGTATAATCCTGAATAATCATGATCTGAGAACAGGATGTTATTTATGAGAGAGGGGTGATGTGTATGTTGAGCTGAACAGAGGCGCCGGACGTGACAGCGGTGAAGACTCCATCTCCATGGAGTTGCTGGGGATACCTCACCGAAGACATCACAGACAAGGACAGTTGAAGACAAAGAAAGAATACGACGAGGAGCATAAACTGAGAGGACGGCTGTGAATCAGGAGAAGTGTGGATTATTTATAGGTTGGCGGGGAGGTGCAGGCGCAGCTGGGAATGGCCAGAGTTATGAAGGAAGTAGAGGACAACGTGAGCGATTGGTTGGACTTGTAGATGATTTTTAAGACGAATGACTTGTGTGATTAAATGGGATGGGCTCAAACACCACTTCGAGCAAACACGCACATGGACGCTGGGACATTCACACGGGATGAAGATGCCATGTGAGGAATGATGCAATAAATAATGCAGAGAGTCCCCTTGACTGCAATCTAAGGCGGCTCCGAGCAGATATGGACCGACAAGGACACCTCAGCTAAATCATAAAGGAATATAATCATGTTAATAGGAACATTCCAGCGAATTTCACATTTCACCTGTCCTACAGACTGTCCTGGACGAAGCCATGACATCGGCGGCATATTAATGCCACTGAGCTGAAGGGCCCTTCGGCGAGGCCAGCGGTCCCAAATTTGCTCCCCTCGCTTTACCTCGGCCTGCCCCTCCCCGAGAGTGATTTATTTTCCTCAGTTCCAATATTTGTCGGCACTGTGTTTTCACCCCCTTGTCTAAATGTCACCCCGTCTTCTAAGACAATTTGGAGAGGGTGAGAATGAGGGGAAAAGGGGGGAGAAGGACCGAGAATGGCTGGAAAAGGGAGGGGGGAACTCGTAAAAAGAGCAACAAAGTTTGGGAAAATTAAACATTAGGTAAGGCCCATGGTGAGTGCTCACGTACGAGGACGCGGTGGGGGGACGTCCCTCACCTGTTGCACTGTCCATGTCGCCACGTCACACGACCAAATAAAAAAATCCCGACTTTTCCCGCAGACCCTTTTGACGTATTCTGAAGTTAACAGGCAACATTTTCTGATACTAGGAAACAGATCGCCGGGCACTTCGCTCTCGCTCTGTCCTCCTACTGGGACACACGTGCACAGGGGTCACATATTACATGTCCCCTGCTAACAAACACAATAGGAGCCTAGTGGGGTAACACACTCGCCTCTAAACCTGAAGACCCAGGTTCAAACCCCACTTACTACCATCGTGTCCCTGAGCAGGACACTTAAGCCTGAGTGTCTCCAGGGGGGGACTGTCCCTGTAACTACTGACTGTAAGTCGCTCTGGATAAGGGCGTGCGGTAAATGCTGTAAATGAGCCGTGCCGTTTCTCAGTGTCTGTTAATGTCCTGTAGAGCAACCATCGCCCCCTCCCTCGCCGACCCCCATCCCTCCCTCCGTCCCTCCGTCCCTCCCTCCCTCCAGCGCTCGCGCCTTTATAACCCCGTCCCCATCACTGCCATCTCACTCATTTTCTGCACGCTGAACCGGATTGCACTTATTTATTAACTGCAGTTTCAAAAGAGCAGAAGAAAGAGCCGGGTTCTCGCCTGCATCTGACATTTGCGCTTTTTCAAAGTCATGTTGCAGGACATGGCATTTTTTCGGACCTGAAAATCCTGTGATTTCTTTTTTTTTTTTTTTGGCCAGATGAAACTCTAAAATGTTTTTCTGTTGCTTTGTTGTCCCCAAGTCGCATTTGAGTGAGGTTTCGAGTTTGGCAAAAACGGAACTCCTCCTGAAGGTGAACTGACATCACGGGGATCCACAGCTGACCCCGCGGGGCCCACCGAGTTCCGTGCCGAGGAGCTTCACAGCCGGGAGCTCTTCATCTGGACTGTTCTGGACCAGGAACTGGTGAGAGACTTTTTTTATGAGGGCGTGTGGGTTACGAACGTGAAATATGCTTGGCACTTCTCTTCCTGCATTTACATCAATTATTTGGTGTATATTCTTTAGAATTGTTAGTATGTGAAAATGCACATTGGTTCGTCCTGAATCCACGCGTAATGCATTGAAAACGAATGAAATAAGCTCTTATGCTCGTGAGAAATAGGAAACGTTATTATTATCATTTTTTTAATTGATCAGAGACACTCTGATGTCTGCAGATATGAGGGGTTCACCCCCAAGCCCTCAACACGGACGATAAGACAGACAGAGAGCAAGATAAAGACTACCGCGGTGGAAGACAGACTGACCGACAGTCTGATGCCAACTGCCTCCACTGTGAACCTCACAGGACGACTCCTCCTGCTGTTGCTATGGGCAACTCACCACACCATGGCAACCAACTGGCTGTAAGTTGGCGTGTCTCAAAGAGTTTGTTTGTTATGCTATAACTTTTAAAAGATGGTGACATCTTTCTTTCCGTCAAATGGCCTTTCTGCCTGTTCTTTTTCTGGTGCCCTTTCCCTTTCTTTGACATTCTCAACCCCTCTGTCCCTTTTTCCTTCTGTCTTCTTTCCCACCATCCACTCTCGAACCCTAACTCATGTGTCTTCTATTCGTTCATTCTTCTCACCCCGTGTGTGTTTTTCTTCCACTCTTCTTCTCTCAGTTCTCTGGCAAGGTTGGCACGCTCTCGTCCCGTGTCAGGCATTGCCCCATGTGGGCGCTTGCGGGGTCTGTCAGCGGGGCAGGTGGGGGTGTGTCGTGCCCGTGGGGAAGTCATGGAATCTGTCCGCAAGGCAGCTGAGATGGTGATCGAAGAGGTGACCCCCTCCGAACCCTGTCCCCATCCATCAAATCCTAACATCGTCCAGAATGGGACTTATTTCCGCGTGTATGTTGCGTAATGCCCTCTTTACTCTCCCTCATCCCCGCATCGCCGCATCGCCAGTGTCAACACCAGTTCCGGAACCGGCGATGGAACTGCTCCACGACGCCGCGCGGGATCAACATCTTCGGCCGAGTGATGAATCAAGGTCAGCGCGGGCCCGCGGCGGGGACGGTGCCCAGCGGGGACAGCCGTGTGGTAATAAGCGCGTCTGCTGACTCTTGTGAACAGGCACGCGCGAGGCCGCCTTCGTGCACGCGCTGTCCTCGGCCGCCATCGCCCTGGCCGTGACGAGGGCCTGCAGCCGCGGCGAGCTGGAGAGGTGTGGCTGTGACAGGAAGGTCAGAGGGGTCAGCCCCGAGGGTGGGTTCAAAGTGATGTCAACAAACCTAATATTGTCCCCAGTGAGAACACAACGTTAGAGCTGTGTGTGTGTGTGTGTGTGTGTGTGTGTGTGTGTGTGTGTGTTTTTCTGCCAGGATTCCAGTGGTCTGGTTGTTCGGACAATTTGTCCTACGGGGTGGCGTTCTCTCAGACTTTTGTGGACGAGACGGAACGTGCCAAGGGCCTGTCGTCAGGGCGACCGCTAATGAACATACACAACAACGAGGCGGGGCGCAAGGTTGGTGGCAGCAGGGTGACGGTGACAGTGCGGTGAAGTAACCCGGCGTGTGACCCGATTGTCCCTCGTTTGCGTCCCCTGCAGGCCATTCTCCATAACATGCAGGTGGAGTGCAAGTGTCATGGAGTCTCGGGCTCCTGCGAGCTCAGGACGTGTTGGAAGGTGATGCCGCCATTCCGCCGCGTGGGTGCCGTGTTGAAGGAGCGCTTCGATGGCGCCACCGAGGTAATTCACCGCAGTCCCATGTCCCTGTCCCTCCCACCATCGTATTTCGATCTGAGCGCACGATGCCTCTCTGCCAGGTGAAACTGTCCCGCGTGGGCTCCAGAATGGTGCTGCTGCCCCGGGACCCCCAAGTAAAACCTCCAGCTGCTCGGGACCTCATCTACTTGGCGGGGTCACCCGACTTCTGCCAGCTGGACCCCGACAACGGCATCCCCGGAACGGCAGGCAGGCGCTGCAACGGTACGTAGGCGCGTCGGTGCAGCGGCATCACCGACAACGTGGCACGAGTTCTTCCCTTGTCCTTGTCCCGCTGCAGGCACGTCCCGACTGGCCCCAGACGGGTGTGAGCTGGTGTGCTGTGGTCCCGGCTTCCGGGCCGGCCGGGCCGAAGTAGTTCAGAGATGCTCCTGCAAGTTCTCCTGGTGCTGCTCAGTCCGCTGCCAACAGTGCAAGAACACCGTGCTCATCCACACCTGCAAAGTGTAGCTTGCGGCACCGTCCACGGTGCTGAACGGGGGTGTCCAGCCCTGGTCCTGGTGTTTACCTTCATTCCACCTCAGTACTCGTCACCACTCGGTCCTTGAGTTGAACGAGGTGTGGTGGAACATGGAAAGATCTAAGCAGGATTAGGGTTGGCGACCCCTGGTCCAGAACAATGGCAGAATATTGGTGGGAAAAATAGAACCCATATGCCTAAATAGAAATGCTTCATTAGAATTCCCGTCTGCACCTCATTACATTCCGGTTCGATATTTTTAGAGCGCTGCCAACACTAGTCATGACTAGTCAGTCAACATGGACATTCTTCTCAGTAATATGAGTAAATGTTGGTAGGAAAGTGTAGAAGTTAGAGGGAAGTACTACAACATACCAGGAAAAACCATCTCACCTAACTGTTAACTTACACCGAACACAGCCTGAGATTAACCGCGAGTAACCAAGGGGTGGATTTCATCTCTTGTATCTAGCTAGGAAAATTAAACGTAGTATTGCTCTTTAGGACTTCCTTCTCGTTATTTATTTGTGTCTGAAGCCACTGGGATTCTTTGTCTGGCCTCGTACACAGGCCCGGCACGTTCGGTAAATGGGCCCGAGCCGCACCCACAGCCAGACCCCCTTCCTCGGAGCTGCATTTTGCCCGCATTGTTAGGATCGTCAGGGAATGTGTTTTGTGGCACAGACTTGATGAAATAAACTTTTGAGTGAGTCTTCACATGCATTTCTGTTGCGCCATTCCAAAAACACGGACAAATGCAAATGTGTTTCTTTTCAATTTAACCACTTTTATTACAAATATAATGTGATTACAGCCACTTCAAAAATTTAATGAAATTCACCTCTTAATTGCCATCATTATGATCAATATTCAAAACACAGTTTAAACTGTTATTAATAAAAAAATAATCAAATTGATCTAAAAACAAAAAAATTTAACATTAAAAAAAAAAAAAAACCTCTACAGTCTCCCACCAAAAAGCCATAAAAACAGTGGGCCTGCAGAATGCAGACGTATAAAAGGGAAAACAGCACGTGTGTGCGATCCCAGATGATCTTAACTATGATCCCATACTCAACCAAGAGCCTTTATACGATTCAGGCCTGAAATACTTCCGAACCTGCATCCTACATCCCATGAGGCAGCGATATATATGAATGTATGTATGTATGTATGTATGTACGTATGTCCGGGCAACGTTGTGTGTTAAGGGCCAATTCACAGAAACGATGGCACACTACTTTCCTTAGTTCAGGGCCACAGGAGTCAAGTCTCCTCAATTAAAAAAAGCAACTACAAGTGATCACACCCTCCTGTCCAAACCACTGAAAAACCGAGGTAACCATTACTGCATAACAGCTACATCCGAAAACTAGTTATTGATGTTGGAAAGCAGAAATGTATATTATTCCGACTAACCAACCCTTGAAAAGGCTTGCTCAGAAACCTGTCCACTTTACACTTTCAAAAAGAATTACGCTCAATTTTTCCCCCATCACAGCCAAAACAAGCATTTTAATGATAATAATATTTCTTGCACCTTTACAAGCAAACCTTGGCTGTGTTTGTTGCAGCTTTAAGGTCATGAGATGAATTCCCCGTTTTAGCACTTTGAAGAACCAGGTCTGTGAGTGGTTCCCTCACCGTTTTCCTCTTTCAATTTCATCCTTGTTCTCTCGTTATATATATGCGCCACACGAAGGCACGGTACAGTAAAATGTATTCCAGACACAAACCCCTCTTTTTAACCAGACAGTTCTTCCCGCTTTCAACAACCCACCCAGCTTTTGGCCTCTACGTTCCTCTTCTTCTGGCGCGCCTCTTCATTTATAGCAAAACACAGCGTTTCTTGGGTTTGGTCTCTGGAGGTTCAAGTGCAGCCAGGATGGCCTCATCAAAAACGTTCTTCAGTCCTCTCTGAAATGAAGAAGAAACCGATTAAGAAACTTCTAGCAACATATAATTGGCTATAGTGAGACCAGCCGGGCCAAGCAGTCACGTGACCATTCACACAGTGACGTAGTTGCACACCCGCGTCCCTGTTTGCTGTTGTGACGGTGTTCTGAGGTCACCTGTGTAAGAGCGGAGCACTCGACATATTTGACAGCACGGAGCTCGCGCGCCAGCTTGTCCCCGCTCTCAGGCGAGAGGGGACGCTGCTTGTTCTTGGCAAGCTTCTCGACGGTGTTGGAGTCGTCCCGCAGGTCCACCTGCGTGCCCACCAGCAGGAAGGGGGTGCGAGGACAGTGGTGGGAGATCTCTGGCACCCACTGAGGAAGGGACACCGCAACGGCGTGGTTATCAGCTTGCAAAGGGCAAAGAGGTTATTTAGCTGAAAGTAGTAAAGAGAACCCAAACGTTAACCTTTTCTTTGACGTTCTCAAAAGAGGAGGGTGAGACGACAGAGAAACAGACGAGGAAGACGTCTGTTTGGGGGTAGCTGAGAGGCCGCAGTCTGTCATAGTCTTCCTGGCCTGGGAAAGAGAAAGGACACGTCCCACTCATTGTAACCTTGTTAGTAGACAGGAATGTCCTTTTCAGTCATATCAATAGCAGCTCACTTTATGGAAAGATGACAGTGTATTCAGCAACAAAAGAGAGAGATACTCATTATATAGCAATGTTTTACCTTTTTTTTTTTTTACATTTATTTTAAACTAAAATTGTATATATATTAGTCTTTTTTTTTTTCTACAAACACCAGAGCAAACGGCGTGTTTTCTTCTGCACCAGCAGGTACAGCTTTCCACCAGCAACTATTTTGAGGGCTTGCTGAACTGACTTGAGATGTATAATTTAAATTTAAACTGAAGAGGGTAAAAATGACATAAATGAGCTAAAATGACAGGAGGCTACGTTACCTGCTGTGTCAAACAGTCCCAGTGTGTACGGCTCCCCGCCGATCATAACAGTTACCGCATAATTATCAAAAACCTACAGTAATAAACAAGAGACAGGAAAAAAACGTGGCTAAAAGAACAGCACAATGCAAACAAACAGTGATCCTTAATTTCTTATAATACAGAAGATTTGATCACTAATCTGTTGCATGACCCAATACACTGCTAAAGGAAATGGCATTTCTTTATATTTTTGCTATTCAATTCATTAATTTTTAATTCTTTTTAAAAAAAAGCCCTGTGTCCACGTGTTTCTTTACTTTACTTAGATGCTTTTATCCAAAGTGACTTACAAGAGGAAGACACCAGCGAAGCATTAGTGGTGTTAATCAAGACGTTTTAAATAATTTTATTTCTTATTATGAAAGTACAGTAAACCCTTGCATGTCCTGCTATGTTGAAGCTGCCCTTGCTTTATAATAGCAGATGAAGAAAGCTTACAATCCTCCAGGCTACGTTTTAAAGAAGCCCTCTCGCAAATAAAACACCTTAAAATATCTTCCGCCCAATCGAAAAACCCATCTTTACCGTGGGGACGTATTCAGACGGAAACTTGTTTGTTGTGTAGGAAATCAGGAGACATGTCTTCCCCACAGCACCGTCTCCTACCACCACACACTTTATGGTTTGCATCTACAGCGAAGAGGAGAAAAGATTTTCTGCTGAAGACGTGGGGGGTGGAAGGAGAACACAGATGATGCAGCAAACAGGAAAAGGGCATCCGGCAGCCAAAGTTCAGAGAAATAAAACATTATTATACGATTATTCAGAGACCCGCGTAGTATGTGTGACACGCTAAAAACACACCGGTCACTACAAATGGCAAAGTTTTGAATGGAATCGGCATGGAAAACGCGACATTTGTGCCAGTAATCGGTTTCCTGGGTGTGCGTGTTGGCAACTACAGGCAGAAAAACGAACAGGAAAATGTGAAATAAAAGTAAAAGCACAAAAACAACACATGACACGAGTAATTGCTCTGCCTGGCGGAGATTTCATTTAAAAAACGCAGAAAAGCGTCACCGAGTGAAAAGACGCACTTCCGCATTCTCACCCCCGAGGCGGAAGCAGCCAGCGCCGCTGCCCAGAGGCCGCGGCCCTCCGCTCGGATACGAGGCGTCATTACCGCCGAGGACGGTTCCTCCCGAGCACAAAGCCCTTTTCCAAACGCACGGTCCCGTAAAATCACGCAAACCACGTGGACCACAACAATGACAATAATAAGTTTTTAAAAAGTTCCAATCGCACGAGGTCCGACTACCGATCCCAAGAAGAAGAAGAAGAAAAAGAGGGGCTTTACGAACACTTCAGCACCAGGTCTGATCTTGACTGCACAGGAACGACGATTTGAAAACATTTGTAATAACAATGGCGGCCAGAAAGACCCATTTTTCCGGCCAAGTTTCTATGGCTGGAGTCGGTCCGCAGCCCCACCGATCACCAGTGGCACCAACCAACTCCGCCGTACTTGGACCCCCATATTTATGTCGGCAGAAGTCGGGAAATAAAAGCCGAAAGTCGACGCGTAAAAAAAAAAAATAAAAACTCGACGCGAAATAAACCAGATATATCTCCGTCGGTGACTGGCGAAACAAAACGGGCAGCGGGCAAGTTGACAAAAACGCGCAAACACTCAATGAGCAGAAAACACAAAACGCGTTTTGGAGGCGAACCCACTGCCGACCAGGCTAAAAGTCGTCTTTTTTTGGCGCTTTGGCGTGTAGCTCCTCACCGTGTGTCGCTGGCTAATAGGCGTTGGTTACGTCCGGGTTCGCGAGTGCGGCTTTTGACGTAACTTCGAGCCCGAACGTCGCGTTCTTCTTCGCGGGCGGGACCCAGACGGCAGCGCGCACCGCCCGTGTCGTCGACAGCGCCCCTGGCGGACCACATCGGAACGTCGCCACGTTTTCCTTAAAAAATAAATAGAAAAAGGATTATTTTACGGTCCCTTGCGAGAATATAACAGCGTGTAAAACGGTTATATTAGTTGTGCAACCCGTCAAGCATATTCGCCCCGGAATGTGTAAATAACGGGCCTTTTTCCCGCCCGAGAATCCTTTCTCGAATGGAAGCGCACATGCGCTACATCCGGTTATCGGAAGGTTAAAAACAAGCCCGTCGTAACGCTCGCCTGTGCGCATATTGACACGCCGCTCTCGGCTCGGTTTTTTTGGGGGGGCCCCGTCGACGCCGCCTGCGAGGACATTCCCGTTAAAAGCGGGGGTACGAAGGCGCGTCGTTCTGATCGTGTTTTTGTTGGGTTTTTTTTTTTTTTTGTTGTTGTCGGTTTGTTTCTACGTTCATCCATTCGCCGCGGCGAGACGATTTTTCTGCTTCCTCCCCTGACGTCTCCGGGCTTCCTTTGTCATCCCGACTTCCGTTTTCATGTGAAGTCAGTAGAAAACGGCGTTTTCTGCCGCCTATGAGAGCGAAGCCACTAGGTCAGTCGTGTCGGGGTTCTCCTCCACTTCTCCCGGGCTGTGCGGGCTGCTTTGTTCGGGCGGAATTCGATTAGCGCGCTTGTCCTGCAGACGCGGGGTAATTAGCCGGACGCGCACCGTGTTTTCTTCCGTCCGATCGTTCGGCTTGTGCACTTGGCGCGTTGGCACGTTTTCGTCTTTATTCTTTAATTTTTTTCTGTCTATCTTTCTTCTTCTTTTTTTTTTTAAATTGTTGCCGTTTTGCCACAATAGGGGTCAGGTTGTGTAACGTTTGATGCAGCCCGCGGCCTCTGATTGGTTGACTAATTATTTTTCTCCTAAAGAATTCTAAAGAATTCCCTTCATCAGCGAAGGAATCGAACAGAACTGACCAGTCTTGCTTCGATCTTCGACCACGATGTTTCGTTATTTGAGTGACATTGATGAAAATCCTTATATGATGTGAGTGCAAAAAAAAAAAAAAAAAAGTGTGTTTTGTGTGCGTTTAGTTACGTGCTGATTTCCTTTGCATCTCTTTCTCGGTTGCTAAATGATTCGGGTGTTCTCTCTTCGCCCACAGGGATCCGTTTACAGCACATAGACAACAAATGAGAAGTCTGTTCGGCTCGTTCGGCATCGACCCCTTTCCACTCAGTCCCCAGATTCAGCCTCCACGGACACACCTCCAGGTATGTGCCTTTCACCGAAGACAAATCGCAGCCAAGTGCGCCCCGGAAATCAATGGCATTTCCATATGAAATCACTGTGTTGTGTTTAGTCTTCCTGCGCGCATTTCCATAGTAACCCTGGCCGAGATCAGCGGTCGTCATTAAGATTGTTGTAGAGCATCCCTGTTAACTGCCCGGGTGGAGATCGATGATAATATGTGGTTTCTAAATTGTGTTTTTTTTTTTTTTTGTCTCTTTCAGCCTCAAGCAGGTGCGCTCACCCCCTTTGGAATGATGGGAATGGTAAGAATTTTATTTATTGCATTTTTCTTTTAACTCTGTCATCTGGTTTAATGTTAATAGAAACAGGGGTGATTATCTGAGAAATGAAGCTTAAATGCTCAAATTTCTGTAATGATTGCACTTTTTCTCATTCTAATATTTAAGATAATGTGGAACATCGTTTCAATTACCTCTTGCAATGTAAAATTAGTACTAATTTTAATGAGATTCAGTTATAGATTGAAATTATTCTCATAACCCAGAAATAAAATAATGTTTTTATATATATATATAAATTTTTTATATATATATATTTATAGAGTTCCCAGAATTGTATTGTGGAAGTTGGTTTTAACAAGTGAGACTACATTTCTGCATCCCGTGCATCACATGGCAAGTTTTCAAACTGCTTGTATGGCTTTTGTCATAACTTTATATTGAACTACACGGTAGTAATGCAGACTTGTTCATAGTTCTGACCACTAGTTACGGGGATAATGTAACTTGTGTTGTCGAAATGTACCGTCCATCATGTCGAGATTTTTTCACCCTATTGCAGGGTGGAGGCTTCATGGACATGTTTGGAATGATGGACAGAATGATGGAGAATATGGTGTGTATAAAGAAACTATGAGTATAATTATAAATTTCTCCTGACTTTTTGAAACCTTTACTTCCCCGTCTACCAGGAAAGAATGTCAGGGACCCCCAGCTGTCAGACCTTTTCTTCTTCCACAGTCATTTCCTATTCTTCCTCTGATTCTGGGGCACCAAAGGTCTACCAGCAGACAAGTGAAGTCAGAACAGCTCCAGGAGGGGTACGGATTTAAACACTTCTTCAGAATACAATATGCAGAGATGACCGATCCCAGACCCCCGTTTTTCGGGTGGCGGTCCAGTTTCCTTTTGTAATGTGTTTGTCTTTTGTGCAACGTAGATCAGAGAGACGCGCCAGTCCATGCGAGACAGTGAAAGTGGTGTGGAGCGCCTGTCCATTGGCCATCACATTGGGGAAAGAGCTCACGTGATGGAACGCTCCCGGAACCGTCGGACAGGCGACCGGGAGGAAAGACAGGACTACATCAACCTGGAAGAATGTAAGTGAGACAAAGACCCAGTAGGTTGAGTTGGGTTTTATTAGGACCAATGCCAGCTGAGTCATAAAGATATTCTGAAGTCTGATTAGAATAAATGTATTTAAATAATTTTAACTGGAAAGAAATGTCATGTGACACCACCCCTTCCTCTCTTTTCTCTTGTTTAATGTGCATTTGGCTGATGTCGTATTGTATTAATCCCCCTTTTTCTAAGGCGAGGCAGCCGCTTTCGATGAGGAGTGGAGGAGAGAGACGGGACGTTATCGCCCTCCAAATGCTCGTGGAGTTGACTATGGACGCGACCGACGAGGAGTGGGCCAGCAACTGGCTCTCCCTGCCCCTCCCGACTCTTCCCCAACCGCCTCACGTCACGAGTCCCCCCGCCCCGCCTCTCACCACACCCGCCCGCGCTACGACTGGTGAGAGGTACGACGTAGAAAAATGCCCCTGAACGTTCGAAACAACTGAACTTTATTTCTTGAATTTATTTGTTTATTTAACAAAATAAAAAAAAAAAAAGACTTACTGTAAAAGGGGTTCTGTGTTACATTTGCACTTACAGCTCGTAGCAGATGCTTTTGTCCAGGGCAGTGTACAGTACTTTGTGGTCAATATCTCATATTCATACACTCAATCTTAACTGATTTAAAAAAAGATGAGGAAAATAGTTACCCTGATGTCTTACTCTGCGGTATTCAAATTATTAGGGGCTCAACGCACCCTGCTTTAGAGCGGTTTTGTCACACGGTCGCAGTATTATTGGCTGGAGGATGGAGGTTCAAGGTGAAAGTCTCTCCAGACTGATTCCATGGCAACAATGCAAAGTTTTGTCCGGCGTAACACTGATGCTTTTTGTACAGGATCCCACGGAAAGCAGAGGGGTTTGTTGATCACCTGATGCTGTGAAGAGGAACGTGGAGAGAAGAAAGAGGAAGATATAGTTGACTGTTGAATATGTTTGGCATAACTGGACTGTCTTTATTTAATTCTAAACACATCATGCATACAAACCAAGGGGGTTTTCCACAAACCAAATCCTCGTTTTAGACGAGTCGACATTATCCAATAGCAGAAGAGGTGAGGCACGCTCTGGTTGGGTAGTTTCATGTTGTCTTAAATTATACAGGTATTGGCTTTGTTGAACACCCCCGACTCACAAAACATGCATTTAGGGTTTGACACTGTGGAGATTTACTTACATTACACACACACACACACACACACACAGACACACGTGCACACACTTTGTATATAAAATCCTTTTCATACCTCACAGTCATGCTATATAAATATTCAGTGATACACTACACAACACAAATGCTGTACAGTCCATATATGTTATGTAGGCACTAGCGTGTCTGTGGGTTGAGTTGTACACTGTTGACTAATTAAACTGATGTATTAAATCCATTAAACCTTGTTAGATAATTCGGAAGCACGTGGTATTTTATTATTTAAACCTCAATCCCGCCTTTGTTTCAGTGGTATGTTAGCGAGGTCTTCAATTGCGCTCAAACACACACACACACACACACACACACACACCCTCCCCAACACAGTGAATATCTGCAGATGGTCATGTGACAGCCAGATGGAACACACCAGCGAGTTGTCCAATCAGAGCACAGT
The DNA here is from genome assembly GCF_900700375.1 of Denticeps clupeoides. Taxonomy (NCBI): domain Eukaryota; kingdom Metazoa; phylum Chordata; class Actinopteri; order Clupeiformes; family Denticipitidae; genus Denticeps; species Denticeps clupeoides. The sequence goes on along the minus strand of NC_041711.1, from coordinate 33,517,638 downwards.
TCTCATCCTGTTCCCTTTGGCGATTTGTCACACATTATTCACACGTAAACATGTCTTTGGAAGTGTCCTGGAAGTGGTACTACCTCCAGTCTTGGACCACGTCTCTCTAAATGTCTCTTGTGTGGTCTCTTCAAGAAAATAATATTCCTGCTCTAAATTTGATATGCATCCAAATCCCAATAATAACTGGGAACGGTGTTTGTGAATGTTCCAGAGTTTTGTGCGGCCTGTCATGCTCCTGTCTGCCTGTTATTCGGGATAATCGGCTGCGGACGTTGACACTGGGAATAGAATCCGGCAGGTTGCCCTGCCTATTCGTGCGTATGATTTATGGAAAGTGTCCTTGTTTGCCGATGCTAAATGCTCGCTGGTCTTTTTAAGCTGTGATGCGCGTGCATGTCGGTGTTCTCCGTGTCCACCCTCGCCTCTTTCTCGTTCCCTCTGCATGCCCTCTGATGGCTGGCATGTTCTCCCTCCCCTCTCCTCCCTGTCTTAGAACGTTCCCCTCCCCGACAGCCTCTCCCTCCCTCCCTCTCTCTCTCTCTCTCTCTCTCTCTCTCTCTCTCTCTCTACACACATCCCCACATTCTCCGACATTCCCTGCAAGGCTGCGCACAGAGGGATCAGGTAAATGGGAAAAAAGAAAAATCTTTTCATCTCTCTCTCTCTCTCTCTCTCCCCATCCCCTCTTGCTCTCTGTTCTTGACCACCCTGGCCATTTCTGTACCGTCTTTCTCCTCCGTCGTGTTTATGGTCTGTGCACTTCTCCGTGTGTGTGTGTGTATGTGTGTGTGTTTGTGTCAGTATAGGTCAGTGCATCTGTCACAGGAAGGAGCACCGATTTCAGACATCTTGCTGAACGTCTTGCTCTGTATTCCTTTCTGTAGAGGTCATTCTCCCTCTCTCTTTTTGTCTTCGCTGTCCGTTGTCTCTCTCCCGTCCCTGTGGAATCAGTGTTGGATTTTAACAGCTGCTCCACCTCTTTTTAGCCGCCCTCCATCTTACTCTTTGGAGGTGGGCATGTGGAAACCCAGTAGCTGTGTGATGATGTGCTTGCATGTACAGAAGCGGTGTTCCTTGCGACACTGAGGGTTATTCTTGAGTGTGGTAATTACAACCGAAAATGTTAAGAATAATACACAACCTGTCTCTTGTGTTCAGTAGGTTTGTTCATTGGGTTATTTTGCTGTATTTTGTGTGTGTTTGGTCCCGAACAGGATGTCTGTAGTGAGTATTGTGGCCAGGGAGATCCTGGACTCCAGGGGTAACCCTACCGTGGAGGTGGATCTACAGACTGCAAAAGGTGCCCGCAGACCCGATCAGCGCCGTGTAATAAAACCGTTGGCAACACCATCAGAATAACGCGCTGAAGTTCTTTTTAATTCAAACACTGGACTCTGTGTTGTCTAATTAAAACGGCCCGACTTCAGTAATTGTGTCCCAGGGAGCCGTGCCAATTCACTGACTGGGCTGCCTATAAAGACTCCATTAGTTAATGTTCAGTAATTAATTACAGAATTAACTTGCAGAAAAGGGAAATACGGCGGTAAGGCAGCTTCTGGTTTTTTGATTTTTACTCCGTCACACAGGTTTGTTCCGGGCTGCGGTTCCAAGTGGGGCGTCCACCGGCATCTATGAGGCCCTGGAGCTCCGGGATGGTGACAAGAGTCGCTTCAAGGGCAAAGGTGGGGTGTGGGGGGTGTAAAGGTCACGTGCATGAAAAATACGCCTTACGTCTACAAAGATTTCACTTTGTTGCTTCTTCCGTTTCATGTCACTGGCATCAGGCGTCCTGAAAGCTGTTGCGCATATCAATGACACCATTGGACCCGCTCTTATTGCGTCTGTGAGTGAGTTCATTGTTTCTGCTTGTTCTGTAATGAAAGAGACATGAAGAGAAGGACCTGGTTATCTGGTTACACCAACAATTGACAAGTCGGGCAGCGTGTAAACAGTGAAAAAACGTCAGGATCTGAGTAAGGAAAGGATGAAATTCCAACACTATACAACGGTATCCCTACAACAGTAGGCCTTGTGGGGGTTTGGTAGATTACAAAAAGAATCCAAGGATCGACTAAGATCCTGGTCAATTTGTGTGTGTGTGAAATGCATCTGGTTGCATAGAAAAAACTTCATTACAAATATGTGCATTTGGCTGATGTCGTATTGTATACATTTTTTGCTCGGGCTACGGGGTGGTATGGGGTGGTGGGCCCGCTCATGTGTGTACACATCTCAGAAGGTGACTTTGATGAATGGGGCAGTGGGCAGCAGATGACCTACAGCTTTTAAGTGTTCATCTATAAATTCTGTCTATAAGACAGATGAAGCTAATAAAGACAGAAAGTTGTGTAGGTACAAGGTATGTTTGTGTAGTAAAGTGACTGGTCGATGTAATTTATTCGTGCCATCTGCAGTCACCAGGAGCATTTTCCACTCTGAACAGACACAGCCGCTTACAGTGATAATTTGCAGGGTATCAGTGTACTGGAACAGGAGAAACTGGACAACATGATGATAGAGATGGACGGCACAGAGAACAAATGTGAGTCAGTATGTTTCTATACTTGGCAGGGTGGGATAACCTTGAAAACGTATTGATTTTAAGATGCAATGGAAAAAAAAAAAAACCCCACTGAAATCAGATTTTGTGTGACAGAACATCTTCGCCGTATCATGTATTATTTTAATCTGCTTTAATCTTTTCATTATTACCCATCTCCAAGCTACCTTTGGGGCCAATGCTATCCTTGGTGTCTCTCTGGCCATATGCAAAGCTGGTGCAGCAGAAAATGGCATCCCTCTGTACAGCCACATTGCTGATCTGGCAGGAAACACAAACCTGGTGCTTCCTGTTCCTGTAAGAATTCTTTTTTCACTCCATGAAACGCCAAATGCAGCTCAAGGCAAATTGCGCATTGCTGAGCGTCCTCGATCATCTCTGCTCTATTCGCAGGCATTTAATGTGATCAATGGCGGCTCCCATGCAGGAAACAAACTGGCCATGCAGGAGTTCATGGTTCTTCCTGTTGGGGCCGAGTCATTTCGTGAGGCTCTGCGCATGGGGGCAGAGCTCTACCAGACCCTGAAGGGTGTGATTTGTGACCGATATGGTCAGGATGCCATCAACGTCGGAGATGAGGGTGGCTTTGCCCCCAACATAGTTGAGAATAGTGAAGGTGAGAGACAACACAGGCACTAGGAGCCAACGGGGGGGGGAACGGACTAAATAACAGAGCCGACACCTTCTTTCACCAGCAGACACGTTGTTAACTGCCGCTTGTTTTCCCTCAAATCATTTTCCTCCTTTGTGCCTCTTCAGCCTTGGAGCTGCTGAAGACGGCCATAGATCAGGCAGGCTTCACTGATAAGGTGGTGATTGGGATGGATGTGGCCGCTTCCGAGTTCTACTGCGAGGGAAAATATGACCTGGACTTCAAATCTCCTCCAAACCCTGATCGCCATATCAGTGCTGAGGAGCTGTCTCAGATCTACCAGGGCTTTATCAACAACTACCCCGGTGTGTCAGAAAGAACAAACTAACCAAATGTTCTAGATGCCATAAAATTTCCCTTTATCCCATTTATCAGACGCCCTTATCCAGAGCAACTTACAGTCAGTAGTTAAGGGGACAGTCCCCCTATAGCAACTTAGAGTTAAGTGTCTTGCTCAGGGACACAATGGTAATAAGTAGGATTTGAACCTGGTTCTTCTGGTTCACAGGCGAGTATGTTATCCACGACCATAATTAAAGATTAGTGAAGGTCTACGGTCCATGTACAAGAAAAAGTGTGAGGGACGAAGAAAGACAGAGACCTCACTTCTCTCCATCTGCCGTTGAAGAATGAGCATATGTGAGAGGCAGCCATGTTTAAATGGATGAGAGTCTTGTTTCAGACCTCAGACAGTAATTGAGATCCCCATTGGCGGTGACACCCAGCACCACCTCACCAAACCAAGCAGGTCACTAAATGTCCCACAGCCTTTTGCAAGCTCCAATCAGGCATAGGAACTGTGGATGGACCTGAAGATGTTGTGCTACTATAATTAGGATTACAGTTACTTCTGGAGAGTTCTGATTTGTTGCGTCTTTATTTACACCATTACCGTATAAAATTCTTTACTTTGTAGTCAGTTTATTAACGTTTTCTGACTAATGGCCTGCAGTGGTGTCTATTGAGGACCCATTCGATCAGGACGATTGGCCCGCATGGACACAGCTCACTTCATCTGTGGGGATCCAGATAGTGGGGGATGACCTGACAGTTACCAACCCACGCAGGATAGAGAAAGCTGTGGAGGAAAAGGCGTGCAACTGCCTGCTGCTCAAAGTCAACCAAATCGGCTCAGTCACTGAAGCCATAAAGGCGTAAGTGGCCACCGCATCTTCAGCAGGGACATTGTGTTTGTGTGGTGGGACTATTTAGTCATACTGGAGAGTGCTGTTACTTACAATGAAATAGTGTACCTGTGTTAATGTTAACTAGTGTGACCCATTGCAGGTGCAAACTGGCTCAGGAGAATGGTTGGGGTGTCATGGTCAGCCATCGGTCAGGCGAAACAGAGGACACCTTCATTGCTGACCTTGTGGTAGGGCTGTGTACTGGACAGGTAAGCGATACCCAATTCACCTGTGACCAGAATGTGGAGATTGTCCTTCAAGCACAAATACTGTACACAGAGACATCCTGCCCCCTACAGACGCACAGTTGATCTGCATCCATCAGCCTGGGCTCTCAAACCCTCAACCCGTGTCCTACAATGGACCCTGTGTCTGAAAAGATGATTTGTGTCTGTTTTCAACCCCCCAGATCAAAACTGGAGCCCCATGTCGATCAGAGAGGTTGTCCAAATATAACCAACTTATGAGGTTAGAGCCTTTAATGTCGCTTTTTTGGCAATTTTCTTACAGCCTCATTAAAATTGTATTTACATATTGACACACTGAAGCTCTCTATGTCACCATCTCTCTTTTTTTTTTTTTCTTCTTACAGGATCGAAGAAGAGTTGGGTGACCAGGCCCGTTTTGCCGGCAACAATTTCCGAAACCCGAGTGCTTTTTGAGTCTCGCCGCGCAACCACACAGACGTCCTGTAAACCGTGCAGCTGCATGAAATCACAGACAGTTGCATCGCTGACAGCTTTATGCACAGCACAGCAGTTTATAGGTGTGATACAAGTGCACAAGTGAGCCTGCATTTTTGTGTTGTTAGATATGTGTACAGCATCACAGCTATGCCCTTCTTGTGTGCTTGGCACACTCCTGTGGTTCACCATTCTTCTCAAATCACAGTATTTGTCTGTAGTGCATTTGTATCTGATCTTAATTTGGGTTGTACACGGTTGTTGTTGGCTGCTTGTCCTGATATGAAATTCGTCTTCATGTGGACATGTAAGCCGCTGCCCGTCTGCTTTCACGGTTGTCTCTGTGCCACCACTGTTTCCTCTGGCAAACCTGTTTTATTGTCCTATAATAAAGTGATGTGCACCCACGTGTGTTCGCATCTTCTTCTTGTTTACTTCTTGGAGAAATATTTCTCTGGATGGCAGATGCAGCTTTGCCTGTCCAAGTCTTCAGCGAATAAATAAAATAACAATGCATTTAATTACTGTAGACTGGGGGAATCTGCAAGGATGCCAAATAGTCATGGCAGCCATTTTTATAGGCCTATAGCAAGCACATAAAACGTGCCAGGATAGGATTATAAAAATGTGTTTATATTGTGCATCTAATTGAGTCCAAAAATAAATGAGGAAACCTCATATTTTTTATTTAATTTGGTATAAACCAGCGTGTAACCAAACGTGCATGGCCTGCAGTGCTGTCACGAAATGCATAGTGCCTAAGTATTATTTTAAAGATTTATTTTGCTCGTTCGCCTTTTCCTTATGTCTTTACTTCACAACATTACAGCAACGGCACAGCTTCTGGCAAGTGCCTTTATCAGCCCCCGCATGAAACGTGTTTTTTTTAAATCTCTATTTTTTAATTTATTTGATATTTTTAGCGGGTAAATGTCACCCATCCTGCATTTAAACGGGCAGACGCGACGTAGCGAGTCGCTGTCGTAATTCGGGACATCGGCAGATGGAGCGCTGGCTGTCCGAGGGCAGGCGAGACGCGGACGGTCGCGCATGCGCACTGCGCCGGACCGTCGCCCGGTTACTATGGCTACAGCACAATAGGAGACGGGACAGGAGGCGACTCGGGGTGCAGGAGAGGGAGGGGGGCGGTTAGAGAACCGCTTGACTGGACACCCGTAGCTCTAACCGCAGCCCCCCCCCCCCTAAAAAAATGTGTTCACGGAGGTCCGCGTTTCCGAGAGAGAAAGTTAAGAAGGCGGCAAACAAAGAACGGGGGGGGGGCAAAAAAAAAAAAAAAAAAAACAGTAATAAAACAATGAAAGTTAGGAATGGGTAACAGGGCCTGATCGCCTGCGCAGACAGGTCACCCCCAAAGTGACGAGGCCGGGGGAGACCGGCTGACAAGTGGGGTGCCCGGAGAAGGTCCGTTCCCTCCCCTGCCTCCATATTTTGCGAGTTTAGGCCCACTCTCTGCTCCCCTTCCTTCTCCCGCACCCCCCCCCCCTTCTTTTCCTTAAGAATATGCAAATCACGCCCCCTTCTCTCTCTCTCTCAGCAGTGCATCCCTCGCTCGCCCCTCCGTTAAAAAAAAACTCCAAGTCGTCTTGACAGAACAGAGAGAGAGAGAGAGGGAGGAAGGGGGGAGAAAAGAGAAAGAGAGAGAGAGAGAGAGAGAGGGGTGTTGAAGGGGGTGGGGGAGAGGCGAAACGTACGCATCAATTTGTACAGTCTTCGGCGGCACCCCGTTTTCCCTGCGCCCGAGCCGAAAACAGCAGGCAGGACGCGGAGGAGGAGGAGGAGGAGGAGGAGAGGAAGATGTGAGCCGACGCGCCGCGTCCGTCCGGCGGCGGGAGACGGGAGACGCGCATCGTCGGTAAGCAGCGCGGCGGCGGCGTCGCCGTTTTTCTTTCTTTCTTTCTTGCTTTTTTTTTTTTTTTTTTTTTTTTTGCACGCGTGCCTCCGCTCCCCTTTGTGCCGCGCCACGCCACAGCATTCCCGATCCCGAGATTCGTGTGGGGAAGGAGGGGGGATAAAAAACCCCACTGTGGTCGATGGGAGGGGCGGGTGGGAATACGCAGGAATGCAACGCATTCTGCCCCCCTGTCCCCAAACGCGACTACATTGTCACAGAGGTGTGTGTGTGTGTGTGTGTGGGGGGGGGGGGGGGGGGGGGGGGGGGGGGGGGTACAGTAGGGCCACCGCGCCGCGTATCAGTAACCGCGACGCGGAGGAAACGGGAGAGAAAGAGGCGCCGCGGTGATGCACGCCTGGCGAGGGGCGAGGGACCGGGGTGCATCACGCGTGGATTTCTCTCCCCTTCTTCTCCTCCTCCCCCTGCACCCCCCAGCCCCCAGCCGTACCTCCGTCCTTCCCTCCCTGTGCGTGGAATAAGATAGATGTGCGGCGCTGGGGGTTCAGGGGGCTCCTGTGCTGCGCCGCCTGGACACACGTGACCCGGCCACGGCGCCACGGAATGAAATGGTCCAGTTGTTTTGCTTGTACCTGCGAGTGAGACATTTATTGTCTTGACAACACGTGCATGCACTTACTGCGGGGAACCAAGGGGGGACATGTCAAGCCTGTGCATGAAGGTCTAATAAATGTATGAATGAATCAAGTATGTTTTGATACTGATGTGTAAAAGCATTGGCTCGGATGGGTTCGCCTGTGCACCGTTATAAATAGATCACTTTAGTGTATACAATATTCATAACCTGTTGTCTGCTTTATGTGCTCGCCTAAAAGCCCTGTTAAATACACCGGCGGGCGCGTAGCCTTGTTCACGTTGAACGGCGTGGGATTGTAATGCGCTGTATTGAAACCCGAGTGATTAGCCTGACCTACTTAATACAGCGTGCAGTCGGACAAACGGAGATTATCACCATGAATGAGTGTGTATTGCATTCACTTGAGATGTTTGGGCTGCTTCTGACTTTCTGTGTGTGTATGTGTGTGTGTGTGTCCCTTGTTGGTCAGTTGGGCCTTCAGTCGACAGTGGAATCTGTATTAAGGTTGCATTGTTTTTGCAGTGCACCATTCGGCTGTCATGGCTCATGCTTAGTCTCACCCACCGGTGCGTCTGAGTTTAGATTTTTGAGAGGAGCTAATGTGTGTGTGTGTGTGTGTGTGTGTTTTGCAGGTCTCTAAGCCTCCATGTAAACATAAGAGCCAGTACAGATTAGCTTTTTGTAATGGCCGCTGGGAAGAAATGGACCACGTAGAGCGGCAACAATGAAAACCCGAACTCACAAAGAATCGGTGAGAGTGCGCCTCCTTCCCCCTTGGTTTTGTGTTTCTGTGTCTTTGGGTCACATCGTTTCACTATTCTATCCCTCTGGCTTGTGGGTCACCGCAGTCAATGGACGGGAGCAAATCATACCGAGACCATTTCTATAAATGACAATCCTACGGCAGCTCTGCGTTGATAATGACAGCGGTGTCTTTGCTCTTCTGTCTTCGTTGCCACTTCTACGTTCCCCACCATGCCATCCCGGGCCATGGCCACAGATGCCCATGCGCAGTGGGCGCAGACGGGGGGGCAGCGAGGAGAGGAGGGGCAGACGCCCTCACCCCAGCCCGTCTCGTGCAGAACGCACTGAAAGGCCTCCGGTGAGTTCACCTCCACTGAGGACAGTGTTGTACGGTGATAAAAAGAGAAGGTTTGACTCCCAGTCACTTGGTATGAATGTGCTTGCGAATGTGCGTCTGCCACAGCTCTGGAACTGATTTGCACATAAGACCTTGTTTCGCCCCACCGTGTTTCGGTGTGTCGTCTCGCCTGTGATTCAGTCTAAATTTGGCTTCTCCCTCAGAGCTTATTAGAGCTGTTGTGCCTTTTAGCAGAGAGCTTCTGGAGAGGAATTGGTTGTCGGGCGTCTCAATCGCAGATCCCAGGGCCATGATTCGTCCGAGAGTGAGGGGGAGGAACATGTGCCTCCGCCCAAGAGGCAGAAAGTCCAGGTGACTAAAGCAGTAGTGGTCTAATTTTATGAATTTTGTGAACAAAAGAAAATTCCCTCATCCCTGAACGTTTGGGATTTCTTCACCAGGATTCTACCTCTTCAAATCCCCCGACTTCTACCTTTTCAACCGACACCTCGGCCTCGGCTCTGCCTCCTCCGTCGGCTACCAGCCATTCACAGAGTGACAATGAGGATGGCCAATCCCAAGGAAGCAGAAGCTCGGTTGTTGGAAGTCTGGCCAATAGCAGTAGCAGTCTGAGCAGTGGTCGTGACATAGACCAGGACAATCGCTCATCCTCGCCAAGTCTCTCCGCCTCCCCTCTTGCTAGCCTGGACTCAGAGTCTGACTCCCCTGAATCACCCAAGCAAGGAGAGAGGGAGCGAGACAAAAGCAAAGAAGGCACAATGGCCAAGATGGGAGGAGAAGACAAGAGAAGTGTTGGTAGAGGAGAAGAAGCAGGATCTGGAGAACGAAGAGACAGTGATGCGGTAATAGAAGATGGCTCTCCTCTGAAGCCGTCAGCCTCACTTGCTCCATCCATTCGTGGGCCAGGAGATCTTGACACTAGTAGTCGGAAGTCGTACTTTTCTCTGGACTCAAAGCTTATCACTAAGTTGGACTATGCAGGACCTACGGGTGCTGACAGCATGCACACCAGTAACAGAATCAACTCCAAAGCAAGTTCACAGTGTGTGAACAAGGCAGGTGTAGGCGAGTATGCCCACGGAAATCCGGGCACCCCTCATCCCCCACCCCTTCCGCCTCCACCGGCCCTGAAGCCTTTGGAAGTGGGGCAAAGCCATCCAGGGGACACAAAGTCTGAGAAGGCGGAGAAACCCGACAAGACAGCTCCTCCATCATTAATGCCTCAAACAAGTCCCTTACCCCAGCAGCCAACCCCTCCACACTCCCATCACTACAGCCCCACCAGTTGGCCTAGCAGCACCCCCTCCGGTTGTCCCGGGAACTGGGGTTACGGTCGTTACCCTGGAAACCACCATTCGCACGCCCAACAGCCTCCGGTGCAGCAGCAGCAACTGCCTTCTGTCTACAACCCCCCCGCCTCCCGCCATTCGTCCCACCCCCCTTACCTGCCCCAGCCCCACCCCCACCGAGAGTACCTCCCCAGGTATGCAAGTGGAGGGGCAGACCGTGACAGAGGTGCTGTGGAGAGAGAGAGGGGTGCTCGGGAGTTTGGGGGGAGGGAGATGAACAGAGAGTTTCCCGTCAGTATCAGCGGTAACAGTACTAGCATTAGCGGCGGCAACACTTGTGGTGGTGGGGGACCCAACGGTAACCAGGGCCGGGACTTTGGGAGTCTGGCAGGGGGCCAGAATCGTGAGTACAGTGGGCTAGGCCCGCAGGGAGCAGGCCGAGACGGACCCGCTGGAGTCGGGGGAAGGGAATATGGGTCAGGTTTCAGAGACAGGGAGAGAGAAAGAGACACAGGGAGGGACTTTCCTGCACAAAACCAGCACCAAAGCCAGACCCGTGAGTTTGGCCCAGGAGGGGGAGGAGGAGTGCACTCTCGAGACAAGGAGGGTAGGTGGGGGGAGTTTTCAGGACAACTGCGAGAAGCTGGGGGAAGCAATAACCCTAGCAACAACAGCACCAACATTCCGGCGGGGAACGTCACAACTCCGACAGGTGGGTTATCTGGGCTGAGCCGCGACCCTCCAAACTCACCCCAAAACAGCAACCCAAATCATCCTTCCTCCATATCCTCAGCACCACCCCATCCTCAAATACCCAACCCCGCCAGTCGGGAGTATCCTTCGTCTATAGATGTCGCTCACCAGCAGCAGACACAGCAAGGACAGTCCAGTCAGATACCGTCCTCTGGTACAGACCCCCACCCACCACACTACCTTCGAGATTATCCTCCACCAGGGACCAAGGATTACCCGCCAACAGCTGTCTCTCTCCCAGCTGCATCTAGGGAGTACCCTAGCCCCCCTGGACTGACCCAAAGTATGGGTCGGGAATACCCTGGAGGACCTCAGATGACCCATCCATGTCACCCTCACTATCCCGGCCAACCTGGTCTTCCCCCGCAGGCTCGGGACAGAGAGAGGGAGCGAGAAAGCAGCACTCCAGCTTCTCACTACCACAACCGCAGTGGCCCACCATCCCTTTCTCCTTCCTCCTCTTCTTCACATGGACATCCACCCACAATTCCTTACCCTCCTCCTCCACCTCCTCCTCCTCTCCCTCCCTCTACGTCCCTTGCACAACCCTCCGCCCCCTCCAGTCACCCAGCCAATCACGTGCGACCTGTCCCGTACCCTTCATCTAATCAAACACCTCCAACTCCCCTTTCCCCATTACCAAGCCCCTCCACCAATCAAATGTTTCCCCCATTTCCATCAACCCCATCTTCTGTGGCTAATATCCAACTTCCTTCCACGGGCGTGTCTGCCGCCTGTTCCCCCGGGTGCAGGCCTCCTCCCTTCCACAGCACTTTAAATAGCCACGCCCCTTTCAGCAACACAGCAACTTACCATGCGAATGGAAACAACAGTGGTGCCATGGCAACAAGTAATAGTAACACGAGTGGGGGTATTCCTGCAAACAGCACTTCTAACAACGCTCACTCACAATCCCACTCGCCCCAAAACACATCAAAGATCCAACTGCCACATGGAAACACTGGCAACGGACCCACCGGTCCTCCTGCAAACAATCCCATGGGGGGAGACGGCCCCGCCGATTCCTCCATTGGCCCTCTGCCACCGCAAGTTATCAAAGAAGAGCTAGTGGAAGAACGAGAGGAAACAGACAGTCCTCCTCCTGTTTTAAGAAGCCCTTCACCTGAGCCAAAGTCTGTTGACATTCCAATTCACGCCAGCCAGTCCGCACGGTAAGACACACTTACGTCTCGTCCCTCTGGACCGTAGTGGGATGTTCTTATGTTTGTGTTAATGCATGAAGTGATGTACAGATAAATCAGATCTTGTTACCATTTGTGGTTTTTCCGTTTTACGTAAGGTTATGTGGCTAAAAGACATTAATATAACATTTAGACATTTATAATATAGACATTTCTAACATTAATTACATTAATATGTAATGGTTTCACAATCTACACTGCCATAAATATATAATGTTAATGTACTGAACATTCTTTCTGTTTAATTTGATTTCATCGCAGGTTCCACAGGGTGCTTGACCGAGGCAGTGGAAACTCCTGTGCCCGGAGTGATGTTGTCTTTGTTCCGCTTGATGGTTCCAAACTATGGAAGAAACGGAATGAGGCGATCGAACGGGCCAGGAGAGAGGTTGAACAGCGAGCCAGAGACCTGAGGGAAAAAGAGAGAGAACGAGAGAGAGAGAGGGAAAGAGAGAGAGACCTTGAGAGACATCTGCAGGTAAAACGAAAATCCTTAACAGTAAAGGATGTGAATGGCTTTAAAATGAATTCAAATGTAATGATGAATGTCGCTGTCTGTCTTTCCAGCAGAAAGAGAGTAACAGCAGTGTTGGTGGGACACTGGGTGCTGGATGTGGTCGGCAGGGCTCTTCTCTTTTCTTTCCTCCGTCTTCCATTCTCCTCGACCCCAGTTCATCTTCTTCTTCCTCGGGAAACCATTCCCACCCTGCGTCTCACCACCACCCACACCACCACCCACACCACGCTCACTCCCTCCACCCCGCACACCCGCTTCACCCGCACACCCTGGCTCACTCCATTCCTCACTCCCTCCTCCTGCCGTCCATGGGTGGCGCGTCAGCAGTGGTCGGTGGTCCACAGAGCGCCCTTGGCATTGGTCTCGGGGGGCCATACCTGGGCCCTGACACACCTGCACTACGGACCTTAAGTGAATATGCCCGACCCCATGCCATGTCCCCTCTGAGCGCTGCCAACAGGGCGCAGGCACATCACCCGCACCTGCACCACCATTCCCACCCCCACGCTCACCCTCACGTGCACCCTTCTTTCTTCCTTCCCCAGTTCCAGAACCCCGCCCTGGGTCACCCACATCTGCCTGCAGATGCTGCCACTGCGGCTGCTATTCTGGGCTTGCTCTATGGTGGCGGGTTTGAGGGTGGTCCAGCAATGGGCCATCCGGGGGCAGGACCAGGGCCTGGGGGCATGGGGGGCGCTGGTCTTGGGGGTGTTGGGTTTCCCCATGCTGTGGCGCACCGGGAGAGGGTGAAACCAGGCTTTGAGTTTAAAAGTGAGGAGCGGGTTTACCCGGCTGGGGCCATAGCTGACCCAGCGCTGTCTCTGTCACATGCTAATGCCCACGCCCACTCCCTTCTGCTGGGAGCAGGGGCTGGCGCAGGTGCCAGTGAGGTCTCTATGTATGGCACATCTCCACCTACTGCACCTGCCTCACAGACCCTCCCAAACCCCGCCCTCTCCACACCCACCCGTCATCCTAACCCGCCCACCCAGTCTCTCCCAGCTCCCCCAGCTCCCTCCTCTCTGCTCCCAACCGCTCTCCCTGCCCACCCACCTCCCGCTGCAGCTCCCGCACCTCCAGCACCAACTGCGCCGCCACAGCCCCAAGCGCCCCCTCCTGCTCCTCCAGCCCCCTCTGTCCACCACCCATCCCCACACCCCTCCTTCCCAAACAATCACCTCCCACCGGCTCCTGCCACTCCAGCTCCGGCCGAGCGCTACCCCACTCCGCCTAGCGCCGAGAGAGAGAGGAGTGCAGAGAGGGAGCGGGAGAGGGAGCGGGCGGCCGCGCCCGAGCGGGACCGAGACAGGGAGAGGGAGAGAGGGGGAACGGGCGGCGGAGCCGGCGGAGGCGCGGCAGCGGGTGGAGGCACGGCAGGAGGAGAGCCTATGGGTCGCCTGCAGATGCTGAACGTGACGCCACACCATCACCAGCACTCGCACATCCACTCGCATCTGCACCTGCACCAGCAGGACACAGGTATCCACCGCAGCCATTGCACGTAATCGAACAAGCCTGCAACGCTGGAGGATCATTCACTGCAAATGTACATCCAGAAAATGTTGATTTTTATTAAATTGCTGGTTTTTTTCTTGCTACATCATTGGGTCCTAGCAGCGGGTGGGGTGCACCCCCTAATGGACCCCCTGACGTCGGGGTCTCCACTTGCCCGCCTCCCATATCCAGGGGCCACCCTAGGACCCTCCATCTTGGCACACCCCCTCACTGACAGTGAGGTGCTACGGCAGCAGCTCTTTGGTTGGTGATGAAAACTTCTTCACATATTTTCCCCATGTGCTGACGTTGTCGTCGGCTCTTCATCACTCTGGCTGTTCTTTAAACGAGATCCCTTCCTGAGCGCAGCAGGTCCGTTCCGGGAGCTGCCTCAGCCCTCCTCTCTCAGCGGCTCCATGTCGGCCGCCCATCAACTGCAGGCCATGCAGCAGGCGCAGAGTGCTGAAATTCAGATCCAGAGACTCGCACTGGAACAGCAGTGGATTCACCACCACCACCACCACCACTCACTCACCCAGGACGAGTACTACAGGTACACACACACACACATTAACACACACACGGACGCAAGATAAGCAGATCGACTTCCACCCCTTTCGCCCCTTTCGCCCATTTCAGCCACCTGAAAAAGGAGAGTGACAAAACGCTGTGAGAGAGGAGACAGAGAGGGGGAAGACTGGAGGAGGAGAGGTGCAGAAAAAAAGAACAAAATCTACAGAACAAGAACACTGGCAAGAACAGCGGAACCGGAAGGCCAATGAGCCACAGGGCCTGGCGCCTGGACACGCGTCACCCACAAGGTGCTGTGGGATGAAGGTCATCAGCATGTGAAGAGTGTCCGACAGCACAGTGTGTAATATTATGGGATGTCCAACGGGCTGTGGTCTGCCAGTGACTGTATGTAATTCTGTATACTAGGTCTGGGAGGTCGCAATAGTCTGTGTATGAAAACTTATGCCAGAAAGAATGTCTAAAATGAGTACAGTTCTCCTTTATGTCTTTGCATGTAGCTAGCTAACCTGACCTGGTGAAAATCTTGCTATGTTCTTGTTTTTGCTTTGGTTTTTTTCATTCTTGTTATTATTTTTAGTGAACCCCCCACTCTAAAAGGATGGGTTTTTGAAAGAGTATGCATGAGACCAACAATTTAGTGGCACATTATGTTTATTATTGATAGTATAATTATTATTATTATTATTATTATTATTATTATTATTATCAATGTTGTCTGTTTGTTAATAATTATATAATTATATATACATATTATTTGTATTATTTTTTTACATTTTCATGGTACACTGTTTATTTTTAGTTTTTATTTTGAATTTCCTTGTGAAGAGATGCAAAAGAAGAAAGGAAAAAATAAAAAATGTTTTTTTCTACATGCAGCGTTCACCTGTTGTGTCATATTGTGGCCCTGGGGGGGAGGGGGGGAGGAGCATTATCAGACGTGTCAGGAGGAGAGGAAGAAGCAGCAGGCTCACGTGGCGGCGGTGATGGGACACTCGATTCAGTTGTGGCCGGTTTAAAGACGACGGTGGTGGACAATGTCAAGTCCGGCGGGCATCAAGGTACGGGTACAGGAGGAGCATTCAGAATCTCCGTCAGGGCAACATTGAGGTCAAACAACAAGCAGACGGGGTACAGAAGGGTCAAGAATGTCCTAAAGGGGGACCCGGGAGCATTCGTCAGGGCCGTGGCCCTTCCAGTCGACCAAGTACTCCAGGCCAAGCCCCCTGCGATGGACAATGAGGAGCCGACGGACAGTGTAGGTGGGTGTGCTGGTGATGAGAGGAGGTACGTCTGTGCCTTGACGTGAAGCGTTCTTTCAGTCCATTGAAAGCTGCCTGGGCATTTCACTGCAGATGAAAGGCCTTTTCTTTCAGCAGGGAGGTCGTGGGCTGGGCCACCTGGCCTTAGTTCCGGATAAATCTTCAGTAAAAATCGATAGTGGAGGGGTCTGGTCATTCTGTGACTGCTGGGACCTTGGCGAGATCCAAAACTATGGGCCGAGGCTGAAGGTCGTTTCAGTGAAGTGGAACACTTCTCTTCTCAAATTTAACACACAGCTGGTTCTGGAGGAGGCGGCTCAGCACTGTGTGGACGTGTGTGATGTGAGACCATGGATCCGTTAAGTAGACGGCCAGATGTTTGGGCTGGGCATCTTGTAGGATGGGGGGCAGTGCCCAGCCGAAGTATGGGGGTTTTGTGCTTGGAGATCTGGGCTGACCCAGGCGATGGGGAGACTGGTGTTGTTGGCAATTCTCTCCCCACCACAGGACTGTCCTGTTGCTCCATTGGATCGTGTGTGTCCAGCCACAGGAATCCCAGCTCGAGGGGGTCATGGGGAGTGGTGGTCAGGAAGAAGTTGGCGATCTCCTTGTGTGAGTCTCTGATCCTGATGCTAAGGGGGGCCATGTTGAAATGGACGTGTCCAGACTCCTTGGGGGTGTTAGAATGGATGACAGGCAGGCGAAGGTTGGTGGTCAGGTCCTGGCCTATCAGGTTCGTGGCTGGTTCATGACTGATTCTATGAGTGCACACCCCTGATAATGGTCAGCCCAGATCATCACGACGGTGTGCAGCGGGTTGTTCTTTCTATCCTTCCTGTCTTTGGCCTTCTCGGATTCCGGGCTAGACCCAACTCCATGAACTGTCTGAGGACGGGAGCTGGGTGTGTGTTGGCAGCCCTCCTGATGTCAATGGACAATGCAAGGGTAATGATACTGTCGAGGTTGGGACCCCAGTCCAAAAGGGCCCTGGTTGAAGGTGTGAGCAGGTGTGCAGGGCAGACAGGCAGCGTTGAGGCATGAGCATCACAAGGCAGAGCAGCCACAAATCCTTCTTTTGGTTAACTAGGAACCAATCTGTAGATACCACTCGCATAAAAACTCAGAACCGTTTTTAAACAAATATTGGAAGTGTATGTAAGAGCTCTTTTAGTGCAAATAGGTACTTGTGTGGAGATCATCAAGAACACAAAGTTTCTCGGTGTTCATCTAGAGGAGAAAGTCTCTTTGTATCTCAACCCCAGCACAACAGCCAAGAAAACCCAGCAGCGTCTCTAGTTCCTGCAGAGGCTGAGGAAAACCCATCTCCCACCACCCATACTCACCCCCTGTATAGAGGGACCATTGTGAGCATTGGGAACGGCACCCAGATAGTGAGGACAGCTGAGAAGATCATCAGAGTCTCTCTTCCCTCAATAACCGACATTAACCACACACGCTGCATCAGGAAACCACCAGCATTGTGAAGGACTCTACACACCCCTGACATGCACTCTTCACCCTCCTACCATCCGGAAAAAAGTTCAGAAGCATCCGGTCCCTCACTGTCAGACTCTGCAACAGCTTCATCCCACAGACCATCAGACACACACACACTCACTCACACGACCTCTCTTATATTGTAATATTATCTATCCATTTTGCACAGTAATATTTGCAATATTTACTTTTTATTATTAAAGTGAAGTGATTGTCACATGTGATACACAGCAGTACAGCACACGGTGCACACAGTGAAATGTGTCTTCTGCTTTTATCCATCACCCTTGGTGAGCAGTGGGCACCATGACAGGCGCCCGGGGAGCAGCGTGTGGGGACGGTGCTTTGCTCAGTGGCACCTTGGCGGATCGGTATTCGAACCGGCAACCTTCTGATTACGGGGCCACCACTGCCAACCTGATTACACATTTATTGTTCATTTCACCTGTTTGGTGCTGTCTGTCTCATTGTTGTCTACATGTTTTTATTAAATGTTATTCTTGCACTGCCTGTGTCCCCTGTTTGCACTTTATGTAGCCCAGATTGTCTGTGTTGCACACGTGCACTTTACGTTAGTATATAACTGTCTAATTGTTCAAATGTTACATATAGCACTAGGTTCCGCACCGTCACTGACGCGAACAATCAAGACCTCTGGTTTTTAAGTCTACTCTGCCATGACTAAAAAGTGTTTAAAAAAATGTTAAAAACTAAAAATATTGACATCAGTCATCGCATAAGTGAAGTGAAATGATTGTCATTGTGAAGCACAGCAAGCTCAGCACACAATGCACACAACGAAATGGGTCCTCTGCATTTAACCCATCACCCTGAGTGAGTGGGGAGCAGTGTGTGGGAACGGTGCTTTGCTCCGTGGCACCTCAGTGGCACCTTCCGATCTGATTTTTTACCCACAAGGCCACCACTGCCCCTCACAAGATGGCCGAGGTGCTTGGCCGGCTTCTGAAAGCTTTGTGTTGCATTCAGTGTGTGCATGAGAACTTGAGCTTGTTCATGATGTCCATAGGCTATTCTCAAAATGCCACGGTCCCCCTTTTAACTGTTCATCAGTGGTGGGCATGGAAGCATAACTGAATGGTTACAAGGGCATCTATTGCTGATTGGTTTTGTTATGACCAGAGGAAAGTGCTTAATGTTCGTTTGCGCTCTCTCAAGAGAAGCCGCGTTTTCTGAACCTACTGCTAATTTACAACTTACTTACAGTAAACCCAAAATGAACTGGGTTTGAACTCACAGGTGCACAAAGCCAACCATGTAAAACAGATTTATTTATACAAAGCAAAAGCAAAAACAAAAAAGTTCTCACATTCAGATTCAGATTTACTGAGCAGACATCAGTTAGGTAAAAAGGGAACTGGAGAACCTGGAGGAAACTGACCATCAATTCAAACTGTGAGGCTACATGGCGGATGAGATTTTTGTGCAGTAAGCACTTGCGTTTATTGTCAGCACTCTGTTTTGCGGCCACAGTTATATAAAATGGATGAAAAGGGTTTTTACTTTTATAAGAAATATATCAAGAAAACTTTTCATTTTTGCCTAGTACAGATCTTGATGAGAGAATGTACTGAATGCGGCTTCAACAAAAGACGCTTATCTTCGTTCCTGTCTTACCAGCGCTGTGTTCAAATCAAAGTCACCTTGAGTAACTGTGTCAGTACGATTCTATAGTCCTCCTCTGCCACGACAGCATGTCGCATGGTCATCACCATAGAAACCAGCTTTTCTAATGAAACCTACAGTAGAGCAATACTCTCTTGAAAAAGCAACACGGGCAGCTCTTTCAGCCTGATGATTCCACAAGCATAAGCATTTTAATTTATTGATGAGTACGATATTTTTTTTTTGTTGTTCACTGAGATGACAAGCTCTCATACAGTATGCCAAATCAATACCCTTCTTCTGTGTGTCATGAGGATTTATAGAAAAGTTTTCGTTTTCACTGTGTGCTCTTTGATGCGGTGAAGGGTGATGCAGCGCACAAGATCAATAGCGAACTTTGGCAGAGTGAACGCACTGTGTATTAGTGCACAACTTTTGCACTAGAATCCCAAACAGAGCCTGAAATTCACACCAATGGAATAAAACACCATGTTACAGAATGGCAGGGATACTGAAGACCTGTCAAGTGGGGACTGGGGACAGAAGACTGAGCGACGGTGCATCCCAGAGCTCGTTCTGTTTCCCTGCGATGGGGATTATCTGCTGAGGGGACAAAGCATTTGGTTTCAATTCATTTGTTATTAATGCCACGAGATTCATTAGATGTATTTGATCCAGCGGCAAAGATTTCCATGTACAGCCACTCAGAAACTGACCTGCAGCTTGATCTGCCAGTCAGATCCTCACCATCCTCACCAAGTGCCTGACCACAGAAACCGCTGTCTGTGACATTAACGGTAAATGAGTATTTGGATTTGAGAGTCAAACCTGTAGTTAGGACATAGATTGAGGACAGCAGTATGGCAAGAGTTCGCCACAATCACTGTTAAACCTGGGCACATGATGAGGTTTTGGTGGATAATGATATAGGGAACAAAATGGGTTTTACTGGATAATTATCATCTTTTTCTCAACAATTTCAAGGATCACTGCATCTCCATTCACTTCCCAATGCTGAAATTAGAGCCGCAAATCCTCAGGGACTCCAGGGAGCAGATGAACCGAAATACCAACATCCTCCCCAACTCCCAGACAAGAAACACAGCCACAGAGGCAACCCACTTAAGAGAGCCACAGCGAGAATCATCACAAGGACCGTTATCCACCAAACAACATGCTACTGGACAGAAGAGCATAGTCACCCCTGCTTATTTTGTCTCTCCTGTTGAAGTCTTTCTTCACTCATATTTCTGCAAGGCAGTGTGCTGCTCGTATGTCAAGGAATGGGTCAACTTTGCTCCTAAGTACCCACCAGGAACCCTTTAAAGAGGCCATTATAGTAACCACCCCACTGAAGCTTCAGAAGAGACGGACTCTATGGATGATTAGGATGTATAGACTCTATGGATGATGCATGGATGTATAGAAAAGCCCTTGTTGCAACTGCAGAAAAATCATTGTCTTTATTAAAACCCTCTGACTCAGGTGTCTGTGCAGTTACAACAAATGCCTTGTAATACATGGGCCTCATCTGAAGGGTTCGAACCCCCTTACCCACACCACTGTGGAATCCAGGCTCCTTTCCATTTCAGAGCACCACATTTAGCAAAATTGAACTACGAGTTAGAACTACTGTGCTCCTGCGTTAGCAAACACAGGACTGAGAATGACAATGTGTTTCACTTAGACTCTCTTCAAAACCACGAAGGGATGAAATTACAGTTTACATTTACATTTACAGCATTTACCAGACGCCCTTATCCAGAGCTTACAATCAGTAGTTACAGGGACAGTCCCCCCCTGGAGACACTCAGGGTTAAGTGTCTTGCTCAGGGACACAATGGTAGTAAGTGGGATTTGAACCTGGGTTAGGTTCAAGGTTAGGTTCTGGTTAATAGGCGAGTGTGTTAACCACCGGGCTACTACCACCTACTACAGTTGCATCCACAGCTTGTTTCCAATGGTTTAGGCAAAACTGATTTAAAAAATGATTTAGGCAAAAACTGAGACTGCAGCATAAATTGGATTACAAACCAAGATGTTTATTGCGCACTGTCACAATCGTGGAGCAGAAAATAACATTTTCATAATGATACAGCAATGACACTGGTGCAAAGTACAGGTGGATCAAAACTATAGCAAGTAGAAGAAAAAAATGTAAGTTCACAAATTTTAGATGTAAGACAATAAGCATAGATAATGTACAGGGAAAGAAATAAAAAAAAAAGGTTGAAAAACAAGATTTAATAGAAAAATATAGATGAAAGATAGAAAGAAAGAGTAAGGTCATGCAATTGAAAAGAAACAATCTACAAAGTGGTAAAGCTAAAGACCATGCACAGCTAAGAAAAAAGAAGATAATGAACAAGACAGAAGATAATAAAAAATGCATGCAAGGAAACAGAGGAGAAAAGTACCAGCAGGAGAAGAACAAAGGAACATGCGAAAGAAAATGAGTTAAAACAGGAAAAGCTATTTTTGCACACAGAGCATGCAGCACCCTACACCACGCGGCAATATAAATATACACCTGTATAGAACATCTGCAGAACAGCATAGGTGAGAGAAAGAGTTAAAAAATGAGGATTAGTCAAGCAACATAAACCGATTCTATAGGTCTGATACTCTTTTATTCTGATCTACATATTGCCGCCTGTGTATAGTGTGCTACTGCACATACGCCTGAAGGACAGTGTGTTGAAGGACTGTCATTTCATGGACACACTATATCTGGTAGTGATTTTAAAGTGACCTTGTTGGGGCAAAATTAGATTTTAACAACTCAAAGAACGAAAGAAGAGAAAAGAAGGGAAAAAAGAATGTGGTAACTTTTATCAGGCAAATAAATCGTGATTCTGTCATGAAGAATTGTGTAAAAAAAAAGCTGGGTAAACTTCAGTCAACATTGCCTTGCATTTTGGACAATAAAGCAGACAGTAGCTTTAAGATAATCGTATAGTTTTCTTGTCATATACCTGAGGGGTCAATACAACAAGGAAGCAAAATAATACTTTATCATACACCCGGCGATGTAATTGCTGGTATAATAATGAAACAGTAATTAAATAGAAAAGTATAAGCAGCACAAAGCCAGGAAAAAAGAGCACATCAAAGAGAAAAAAAGAGAATAGAAAATCTAGAATCAAACAGCAGAAAGGGCTCAATTAGCAAGACGAAATACAATCAAAGGGGGAAAGGGGAAGAAAATAAGAAAAAGTAAAAAAATTTAGAGAAAATGTTAATAAGTAAAAGGAAAAAAGATAAAAGAACAGAGCCTCAGAGAAATGGTAACAGGACAAATTGTAGGAAATAGAAAAAATAATTTAAAGAAGAAAAGAAATGAAAAGTAATGTAGCACTGAAGCATCAACAATGCTTTAGAAAAAACAGCATATGTAATATGTTAGATTTATGTATTATTATAATAAATCAACCAAAGACCTTTATAGACATAAGGAAAAGAAGAAAAGGAGAGCTAGCACAGAGTAGAGTAGTGAGCAGAAGGTAGGACAGAAAATAGAAAGTTTAGAATTAAAAAAGATGGGAAGACTAGTGGGTAAATCACAGTTACTCTGTTTATTTGGCCCTGTGTTTGAGGGCGTGAGGATGCAGGGTTAGAGTACAGTCGCACAGAACAGATCAAGTGAAGCAGCGAAGATCATCAGTAAAACAGCAAAAGCATGAAGCAGAATGAGAAAAGAGCAAAGAGAAGTAAATATTTAGCAAAGAAAACAGAGATATTAACAAAGCAGAAAAAAGCTCAGTAGGGCACTGTAGAGAGAAGCAGCAGGGGATAATAAAAGAGACAGGCATAATTTAATTCAGAATTTTAAAAGATGATTGAATTTTCTAATGATGATGGAAATGGTGCTAAGCAAGGAAAGACAGGGACAAAGAGGAAATGAGAAAATGAAGGAGAAGAAGTGATCTACAAGAGATAAGAGATTTGATTGTGTTCTGCCTAACGGAGTAATATAACATGTCAAAGCATTAATTATTTGAAGGATTCCGAGTAAACCTTTATGAATCTGCATCTTTATTTAAATGCTTGATCAACAAGAATTTGGCAAGTCACACAAGATCAGGGTCTGTAAAATGTGGACGGTGTATCGTAAGTGATAAGAGCATGTGAAAGAAAGGATAAATTGGATCAGAATGTAGATCAGAATAAATAAATGGAAAGAAAGAAAGAGTTGATGGAAGCTAATGTAGTGCAGCTGAAACAATTAAAACCCTAAAAAACATGAATTGGTTTTCCAAGCATAAAAAGCACTAATGACATCAGCGCAGAAATATTGCTGTGAAAACAATTAACTCATGTCAAGCGTTCTTATTAATTTAATGCAAATACAAAAAATACAGTTCCTATAAATATGACCCAGATAATTAACACTGTCTGATTTATTGGCAACATGCTGGGAGGAGCATTCTCAATATATGGTCACACAATGTTATTAAGTTAAAATAGTTTTAAAAATAACATTCAACACCATATGATTTAAAAAAATGTTCATAATAAAGTTCAATAGTGGTTTATAAATATTTATGCATCAACCATAACTTAATTATTAAACATCATATTTTTACTTAAATATGTTTTTTATAATATTAATTAAATTAATATTATATTCAATAAATAGTACACTATAAAACCAAAACATATATTTTTTATATTTATACTACACTTGTCAAATTCCATTTCAGACAGCAGGAAGTTAAGATTAAAATTAAATAAATGTATTTGTTTAATAATAATATTTTTCATAACATTTAATTACATTAAATGTATTCATTTTTATTTAAGATTTATTTAGTTGTATTAGTTGTCAGCTGAATCTATTTTGTAAAATTCACTGCTAATACTAATTGAATTGCTGCAAAGCGAGGTGTCAAAAGGGTGTTAAAAGGGTTTAAAAATAGAACTACTCCACATAGGTGGCATAAACACAGAGAGAAAGCAGAGGACAGATGACGGAAGACAGTCGGTAAAGGAAAAGAAAAAGGAGAAGAAAAAGGCGTGACAGAAAGAGCTTTTATTGAGAGAAATATATGGGTGAATTACAGGGAAACAAAGAAAGAAAGAACATATATAAAAGAAAAGAGAAGAAAAGAGAGGAACATCTGAGAAAATAAAGGATGCAGCTGATTTTTATTCTTACTGGTGTAGCTAGAAGATCCATTAAAAAAAACCAAAGGCTGAAAATTAGAGGTAGATTGTTTTGAGGAGGCATATTAACCTGTTCGCTGAGAGCAATGGGCACCAGTGTGATTGCTGTATCTCACATGAAATAAATATTTGAATTATGCCACACACTCAAGTCACTGAAACACACACATACACAAGCACGCAGATATAATTTCAGAAGACACTATCTTCAAAAAAAATCTTTGTTTCCTCTTTCTGTATAAAAACTTTATCGAAGTGTTGACCTTCTGTTGATTCTACCGACTTTCCATGAAATGTACAGGTTCCGATTACTAGATACAGACAGGGGCCTGTTTTCCAGAAAATCTACCAATGATTGGTGACCGCCTTGCATTTGCTCATATGCTTACTTATTTACGACCCATTTATGACCTCCCATGAGCCACTGCGAGATGTCTGTCTTATAAATGAAGCAGTAGGTTGATAACCAGCTGCTAGGGCACTTTACATAATCCTAAACTCATTCCTTTATAGAATAAATATATTTTAAGCTTTCAACATTATGTACATAATGATATTACAAGTTCTTGTATAGAGAGGGTCTGAGGAGAAGCGCGTGTTGAGAGCACCTGTCCTCCACTGGCTAGTCCCTCGTCACCATGGCGCCACGATAGCCCTGGACTCAGTAGGGTGTGAAGCGGTTGTATCCTCCTCTGTACAAGCTGGCCTGTACGTCACAAGCAGAAATGAACACACGGTACAACTGCATAGGCATTTATGTGAGTTGGAAACTGTTAGTGTTCTGAATGTGCCGGCATTAAAACAAACGTGCTGTTTTGCTCTCTGTTGGCATGGCAACAGCGTGGTCGAGTGTGACGATTCTCACCACTGTTCCGACTCCGTAGGTTGTTGTCGGTCCAACAGAGTGGTGATAGGGGTCTGTTGCAGTGGCATAAACTCGGCCGTACCTTTGAGAACATTTTTGGCGTTCCATTAAAACACGTTCTTTATTAAACCGGCCCTCCGGCTGCGCGGCTGTGCTCACCCGTCACTGTAGGTCGCCGTGGCCGCCGATGCTGACTGCGCTACCCTGTAGGCAGCTGGGTATCCGCCCTGAAAGACAGAGGCACGTTGGAGAAAAAGGCCCAAATCCACGCCAACATGCAGTTAATAATGTGCCGACTTACATAAACCTCAGTCCCATACAATCCATCTTGATACACAACCCTAGAACATGAAAAGGAAAATCACACCCCTTCACCAGAACTAGGGCCGCCCCCCAATAAAATGTCAAATCTTGCGGGAATTCAGCTTACCCGGGGTACGCGGGGATGGCAGTGGGCGCGGCCGCAGCAGCCGAGCGAATGGTGTTGTAAACAGCACGGCCACGCCCTCGTAAGGCGGAGCCTCTGTAGGCCAAGGCCGGCGCGGGGACGGGATAGGGGAAACTAGCGACTAAACGGCAAAACGGACAGAGAAAGAGAAAAAAAGGGCAAACGGGGAGAGGAGGGGAGGGTCACTGGAAGTGCGAGATGAAAGGGCCGAGTGGTAATACATTGGGGATTTGAATAAAAGGCAATTTACATTTTTAATAGAAAATGCCCTAGGCATAGCTGTACAAAGCGAATGGGTCTGTTCTCACAAAAGATTTATAACTGGAGACCTTTTTTTTTTTAAATCTCAGATTTTAAAGAATAATACGGTGGTGTCAGCCTTGGACAGCGGCTTTTGTCCCATAACCCCTCGATTATCCACATGTACCGTGTTAAATGTGCAGTTGTGATGATCTGAGCTCGGTGTGCTGACTCGGTGAAACGTTAGCATTTATTGGCTCGCGGCGTTTTACATTTGCATTTTTTGTGGAATTAATGCACAAATTAGGAATGAATGCAGAATAAATCAATATGGTCTGAAAGGCGCATGACGGACCTGTGTAGAGTTCGGGCGCGTACACCGCGCCCATCACAGGGTTAATCTTCCAACCTGCAGCTGAATGGAGAGCAGGGTGTCAGAAAGCCGCACATTTCGTTCAGAGAGACTCCTCTTTCTTCAGATGGAACCTCACCGTTTACCAGCGGCGTCTGGGGCTTCTTGGTGACAACTCTGGCTGTGGCGTTGTTCACCTGGGGGGCGCAAATGTGTTATTTTCTGAGTAGTAAATGGAAATGTGGTTCCTGTGTTGATGTTCCTCTCTCACCTCGATTTTTCTTCCTTCCACAATTGTACCGTTCAGCTTCTCCCGGGCCCGGTCAGCCTCCGCGGCGCTCTCAAACGTCACAAAGCCAAATCCCTGAAGGAGACATGCTGATTAGTGTGGGACGTGTTTCGAAAAACGGGGGAAAGAAGACAACACTGTGCACACCTTAGAGCCTCTCTCGTTGAAGATGATCTCCACATCCAAGATCTTTCCAAATTGCTGGAAGAAGCAGGGAACTACATTATTTTCACTGTTAATAAACCGCATTAAAAAGGCCAGCCATAATTCTTACCCCAAACATCTGTCTGAGATCCGGGTCGCGGAAACGGAAAGGAATATTTGAGACATGAAGTCTTTTGGGTTGAGCTTTGCCCGACCCCTCCTCCTCACTGCCACTTCCACCTCCACCTGCAGCTGATACGGAAACGCCCAGAGCCTGGGGGTCAGAGGTCACAGGTGCCAAAGGGTCATCCTGAGAAGAAGACGTAAAGTAGTGGAATAGAGAGGAAGACAGAGGAGCAGTGTGAGGATGTGTTAGGAAGCAGGAGGTAGAAGTAGACAAGAGAGACAGAAAGATTAAAGAAAGAGAACTAGAAGAATAATATACTTTTAATTGTACAGGTTTACTTAAATGACGTAAGTAATTAAACTAAACTGCAAAACTGAACATTTGCAAATACCAGCATGACACTGTGTGATGTAAAATGAAAAGTGGTCACAAACAAATTCAGCTGAGCATTCCCCATCCAGTGATCCATCTCAAGCAGGTGAAAACATGTGAACAGTTCTCCTTTTAGTGAGGCTTCTACACACATGCCCATTAGAAGTTTTTTTAATTGACAGAATTTTACATTAAAGCTTTGTATTTGCACCAGATTTTAATACCAAGGTTCACCTACACAAACACATTGAATTATTTGAAGGATAAAACACAAAATTATACAAATTATATGAACAGTTTTGAATATTTGAACATCATGCAAATCAATACATTTTAAAATAACTGTGCATCAAACCAAAAAACATCCCACAATGCAACACGATGCTAGTGTGTGTGTAAATCCCATCCTATCAAATGACACAAAACTGTTGCAGCTACTAAAAATAATAGGATTAGGTCTAATGAGTATAAATGAGTATAAAAGAGTGAGCGTGAGCTTAAAGAAGCCTATCTGAAGAGTGTAAAGAGCAAAAAGTGAAAAAGCAAACATTAAAATGAAAATAATGAACTTATGTCCATAGCATAATAAGATGAAATATAATGAAAAGCAGGCTTAATAAAAAGAGATATGGATTAATGCATATACTTTAATGCATAAAGAACTATTGTTAGCTGTAGTCTAAAGTGAACAGGACGAGAGAAAGACAGAACTGGAGAGACAGATGGAGGTGTGGTGGTCTTAGCTGCGGTTAAGTGCTCAGCCTTTGATTGACTCCAGCACATTTGGCCGATTACCAAACTCACTCTATAAATTTTGAAGTATTAAAAAGGATGCATGTCAGGGACGTTTGCGGGATGTATTAAAGTGTTCACAATTATCAATGCAAAAGCAACCAAAAGCCCCGAATTTAAAGGTGTAGTTCAGACAAAAAAAAATTCATATTGGACCTTGAGTCATGTCTGTTGTCCAAGTTCCCATTCTGCTTTTGTGATTGCTAGTACTTGCACCCCACGGATCGTGACTGAAACTGTGTTAAGGTTTCTTAAACCACTCTTTATGGCTCGCTTGAATAGATACCTGATGGGTTGCGTAAAATTTCACAACAACTGACATCTTTGTGGCACATTTGCCATAATAAGCACACATTCATTTTCCTTATTATTCACAACCAAGACTTTTAGACAGCGGACATGTCCGGAAATGTCTGAACTACTCCTTTAATCGCTCCTGCGTAACACGCAGAGTTGGGTATAGTGGAGTGCAGCGCATCTGACAGGAGCCCAAACCAATGAGAAATAAGATGGCCGCGCAGGCAGGAATATGCGCAAAAAAGCTCAGGTGTGTGGGGCGAGAGTGTCAAACTGAACATCAGTCTGGGGAAACAGTGCTGCTTTTCTTGCCATAGGTTAAAGGTCATTATCCAAGATTCCAAGGGAGGGGCTGTATTAATGGGGAGGAAAGGGTCAGAGGGAAAAAGACATACGCACACACAGACACACACCCACCCAAATACAAAGGCTCGTGATGTATTGGCTTGCCAAGACTATCTACAGTGGCTCGGTCAGCATGTGTCAACCTCCTTGCACACACAACGCAGCACACAACGCAGACAAAGTGAAAGGGATGGGCTGGGGCGGGAAAGGGGGGGAGACACGGGGAGGGGGTGGGACAGAAATTGGGGAGGAGGTTGGAGGAGGAGGGGGGGGGTGTTTCAGATGGGTGGTGCTTTCATATCACGATGCAGAATGTTTTTGAACCTGAGCGTATTTTCGAAGGGGCGGGCTCTTCTGGTCTGCCTTTGCCCCCTGAGCCCCCCTCCATGGCGGCGTCCCAAATGCTCGAAAATCTGGACCTTGTAAGACTGGTGCTCTAGTGGTGGGATATATAATACATGTGGCCATAAAATATCCGTAGAAAGGAGCGACCATTTCTGTTTTCTAATCATGTCATTTGGCTCAAGATTAAAAAACGAGGAGAAAAGAAGGAGTAAATCTAAAGGGCCAAGGTTGACTGTATGATGCAGCTACTTGACATTTTTATCATCTGGTTGGCATTGAAGACATTTTGTTTGCAGGAACTCATCAGTCATGTTCATCATCAATGGTGTTGTTAGATTTTACAGGAAAATGAGAACTGTGCCCAGGGGGGTTGTGAGCTGTACCAAACAAAGCAAGAAAATCTCCTTCAGCCTCCATTATCTGTGCAACCTTGTACCAGCTCTGGACTGCCTTACATGGACAGAAGAGGGAAGGTGCTGGACTAAATATAGAGGAGTCTGCTGTGCAGTATTTCATTTCGCTGTGAGCTTCTCTATACGTTCATCTCACAGTGTTTTACTGCATTGCATGCGCGCCAAAGACCGTCGTTGCCCATGTGGCTATGGACGCTTAGGATAAGCCTAGATTAATAATTAACAAATAAACTTGTGCTATTTGTGCTAATTGAAACAGAATTTTATTAGAGTGATGACAGGTTATGGTACAAGATTACTGTTTCCTTGAATCCCCCGAACAGAAGCATTTGTTAAGGAAGGTAAAATCAGCAGAAAATGCCAGTCATGTTCATGTTTTTTTTTGCTGAATAATTCACATTGAGAATTAAACATGATTCATTAGATTAAAACCACGCAACAATTGTACAAGCTAAATGCTATTATGAAACAAGGAAATGGAAAACATTTCAATATATTTAAATATAATGCTCCACTATAATTGCCCTGAACATGTAGCCCATCTTAATCTGTAGTGATGTCATGGACTCAGACACTCCTTTACCACTTCACCGGTCCTACTTATACTCCTGCTGATAATGTGTGTAGTTACTGGTTGTACATCATGTGACGCTGAGCACATTATGGCGACTGAAGGACTACCGCAGGTAGGATCCAGGTGTGGGGCCATTATCAGCTGGGAAGTGATATTGATGTGCTATGGGCAATAGAGAATGTTCCACCACCTCGGAAAATAGTTTTCAATAAAAACACTTTACCCACTTCAGAGGACTACTAAATGTCAACCAATTTCTTCACAAGCCTAAATGTGAAGCCGCCTTACCGTGCCGTTGGCTGCGATGGTCTCCGCCCCTTCGTGCTGGGAGCTCTGGTAGACTCTGAGTTGATGATGGTCTTGGTAGTCTGAACTTGGGTTGAAGTCTAGGGGTGGAAGTCTGCCAGCAGGTGTAGGGGGAGCTTGCCCTGGTGGAGGATATGATGGAGGTGGGGCATATACCTGCGGGAGGGTGGGGTCACCACTGCCTGGCCCCGCCTCTTGGGCGGGGGCACCCTGAAAGGAAATAAAAGAGACCTGATTAGCTTGTGCAAAGTGTATTTCATAACACTGAGAGTAGTATGAAAGTAGGTGACTTGGAGCTGGAAAGGGCAGCATTTTAGAGAAAGAAGAGGGATAGAAGACTCTTGAATGGTAGTAGGAAAATCAATAGTTCAGTAATAGAGGGTCCGTACTAGAGAAATAATCATGGATGCTTCCCTCCTCAGAATCATCTTCAGTACTGCTGATTTTCTGTTAAAGCATTAAACCCATCAAGCCCTAAAGCTGGGAATCATCAGGCAAGTCAGTGTTTCACATGCACAGTACAACACATGCTGTAGTCTCTCTACCCTGCAAGTGACGAGTTTGCTTAATAAAATCAGCGTTTAACAAGAACTGTGAGGCTGGATGATCTTACCCCCTGAGCGGAGTCCTCGGTCTGTTCTACACTGACTAACAACTGACGCATGCTTTAATGCCCCGCTACCACCCGCCCACAACATAAGTTTTGTTCGCCATCCAATCAGAAGGCAAGGTTGGAGCGTGAAGGGGGGGTTCTCAGGCCAGCTGCACTCATTTGTGCCTATCAGTCAACCCCCCCATCTAACCTCTCAGCCCTCAGCAGGAAATTGAAAAGCTGCAGAGGCACAGAATTAGAACCTGTAGTCTAATCTACGGACGG
Organism: Denticeps clupeoides; assembly: GCF_900700375.1. Lineage (NCBI taxonomy): Eukaryota > Metazoa > Chordata > Actinopteri > Clupeiformes > Denticipitidae > Denticeps > Denticeps clupeoides. The sequence continues at coordinate 33,486,824 of NC_041711.1, read as the reverse complement.
TGAAGAGGATAAGGAACGTTCCCACGTGATTAGTCACTGATCAATGATACGCCATAAGCATCAAGAAGGCCTGAAAATCTACTGAGAATCTACTATGAAACTGCACCACAGTACTATACTGTACTAGACTGTTCTGCAAGTGTTCTGTTTTTACATCCAGCCATGGATTACTGTTAAACCATACATCTTCTGTAAAACCTTTCACAAACCTTCCATTAAATGTCACACCTGTTATTGGCCTATTAATGATGGTGGGCTAAAAACATGTGTTATTAATGTATAGAAAACATTAACAATAAGTGTAATAACACTTTTAATAACCCAATTACAAAAACCGAAAGCAACAAACAAACAACAAGAACAAGTAAAACCTTCAAGGCGGAATTCATAGCTGTAAGTAAGATAGAATTATTTATTTATTCATTGCTAGGGCATCAGGGAGACAGCTGCATGACGTCTGTGATTCAGATCAAACATTCAATTCCAAAGACTCAGCTCAGATATGAATGTAGACAGTCTTGCACACACATGCTTGCTGTGTCCTTCTGATGGGTTCTCCTCCCCTCACCTTCTAAAATTCCCGCCATACATGGAAAGTAACAGGCCGAAGGGAGTATAGTGGTCTATTCGATGCCACGCTCACCTCCCCAACAGCCCTGTTCTGGGGCGTTACAAGAGCACGTATCTGCAGCTATTTTCCTGTGTCGCCATTTGGTGTTCCCCGTGTCAGCTGTCAGTGTGGAGGTTAAAGGTCAGCGGCAGGCTGCCAGCTGCCGGCTATGACAGCTGAAGGGAGTTTATACCTCTTTAGCTGAGAGGCGCTAACCTGGACTTATCAGAATTATCTGAAAAACGAAATTTCACCACACCTAACATATACATACACACACACACACATATCCCATTATACAAAAACCATCTGAGATGATACTTCAATCAAAGAACAGGCGGTGCGTGAACTTTTTCCCGCCGCCTGGCACCGCGTCTGTTCCCTAATCTTCCAGCCCATGACGGGCCGCAGTGCACTTTGATAGTGTTAATCGTGCTGAGAGGGCCGGGCTAAAAATATAGATTCTGTGATAGTGAACGTGGGGGTGGGGACCAGTCACTTGTTATTATCAGAGCAGGGACCTTTCAAGAAAGGTACCTGAGTCCCCAGCCCTGTTTGTGCCTTTCACCCCCCTGCCAGCACCTCGACTTGTCAGGACAAATATACCATCCACAGGACAACGTGTCCTTGTCTCTCAGAGGTGTCCTGATGGCATTTGAGTCCCATGATGGTACAAAATCATTGAGAACAATGTAGACAGATGCCACTGTTGAGGCTTTTTTTGGGGGTTATGTTGTTAGTGACCACTGGAATTGTTGAGCTGCGCCTTTGGTGTGTTTGAGCTTTTTTTTTTAGCGTTTTAGGTAAACAAGCACCATCAGTTACGATTGTTGCGCTTATGAATGACGGTAAAAAATAATCCCATGAATCTTTTAGTGAACTGTGATAATAATACAACATTTTTTTGCCTCCCCAGCGGGAAAAGGGGTCTGTCCTGGAAGAAAATGTGAAGTGAAGTGGAGAACGCGGACGGGGGATTACCTGTACAATGCTGGGGTAGCAGGACGCAGTTTGAGGGTAGACGGGCAGTCCATACGGCTGGAGGATCACAGTAGGGGAGGAGAGCATGGTGCATAGCCAGAGACAAAGAAAAGAAGCGAGGAACAATGGAAGGATGAAGAGAAGAAAAGAGAAGAGAAGAGAAGAGAGGTGTAAAGGGGGAAAGGCAGCGTGGAATGCGCACTGAAGTCAGGAGAAAGCCAGAAAGCCAAAGTTGGAAGGCATTCGGATCCAGAAAGAGAGTCCAGCCGAGAATATTAAAAGAGAAATAAGAGTCTTTGAAAAGAAAAAGAAGTCTGAAGTTCAGGTGGTAGAGGCACAGGGAATCCGTCCCGCTGAAAGGACATGGTATTGTTGAACAGGACGGCTTGTGTGTGTGTGTGTGTGTGTCTGTCAGTGAGTCCGTCTGACGTACAGAAACACATGTAAAGAGTCCTGTTTCACCCATTTATAAATAGTCCCTGTCAAGGGCTCCTGCCTCTGCCCCAGTACAGATGCACGTCTGCTTTCTGCTTGTATTGAACACGAACTCTTCAATTTCCCGTGTCTTTTTGGGTTGTGAGTGTAATTTAATTTTTTAATAGAACAAATGAAATAGATTAAACTTTACGGCATGCAGACAGACAAAACTTAAAACCCAGCGCGTCCCTGAAACATTAACCTGTTTTTCAGGCGTGATATTACAGTGTTACACAAGTCAAAACCTGGATGGTGTGATGTGGGAATGTGTTTTTTTGATATATACAGATCGGTACAGGCTAGTAGTAGCCTAGCGGGTAACACACTCGCTTTGGTCCTTTGGTCACTGCAGGAAGAGGAACCGAGAATTAAGGCAAAAAATGACACAATCTGAATGAGTTACTCCCTGTTTGTGATAATTCCAGCACTTTGTGCTGCAGCAGTCGGCTTCATGGGAGATGGTTTCACTGCCACTAGATGTAGCTAAAATTCACAGCAAATAATAAAGCCTATTTTACGGGGAAAAAATGTACTCCACTGCGTGGCGCCAGGCCTACGATAATTAATGCATTTGCGTGATAATTTTACGGCAACAATTCCAAAAATCCCATAATGTGTGATGATTTTAGCCCTTCGTTGTTGTTTCATTAGCACGACACGGTAGAGATCTCAGATTTCACCCGGCCGCGCAGACATAACCACATATTTCAGTATCCGTCGTACGATGCCACCGGCTGGCACCGTCTTCTCCGAGACACTGAATCAAGCGCACAGACTCCAGTGAAGAGACCAGCAGATCTCTTCACAGCAGATGGTTCCTGACAACTGCTAAACGAGGACTCGGCATGAAACCCAACCAGAGGGTCACCACAGCCACCACCACCGTAACAACTACAGCTTCAGGGATCTTCAAATGGACCAGTAGCATCATAATGGACATGTAATGTAGACCATGACACTGGGCTACACTCTGGACTTCTCCACCTCTACAACTGTAGGACTCTACAACTTCTTCTCTTATTGGACAAACCATCGCCAACCCGGCACTGACACCACTTGCAGGGTCACTATACCCTGGAAGGACGTCCCTCTCTGTATCACTCCTTCCCAACGTTTCTTCCCACCTTTTTTCTCTTTCCTAGAGTGTGGAGTTTTTCCTTGTGTGCAGAAGGGTTGAGTGTGGGGGGTGTCAACTGTAGGGCCTGTCAAAGCCTCACTCCACGCAGGTAGAGGCGCTGTTCTGCCCAGTGGTGGGTTTTACAAACGTTCTGTTGGTAAAAGTTGCATTAAACACTAGAATAGTCACAGTCTATGACAATATGTGTTATTGGGGCAGATTTTCTGGGCAATATAATTATTTAAATTGCGTGTGTACGCTAATATGTCTCAAAATACGATCATTTTAAGATGCTGGAATGATACTTCATTTAGGATCTGGCAACACATATTCCACTCGTTAATTTTTGGCTGTCCATAGTAGTAGTATTTTGTAGAATTAGTATTTTTTATCGTGTAAAACCCAGGTACGGGGACTAACTGTTATTAATGGCGATTTTAGCCAATGCGCCGTCGCACTCAGATCACCTGACGTCAATGGCGCAAACCTCGAATGCGCATGATCCTGGCGGAGGGGCTTCTGGGAAATGTAGTCGCGCGGCTTCTATATAAAGCCCCGACTCCCTCCATGTGGTCTTTCTATCGTTGGAGCCTGAAGAAGTCAGGTAATGGCGGACGCGGCTATGTATTTTTGTTTTAGCGTTGGTTCCATGAATGTACTTTGTCTATACCTTTTGATAATAGAGGAGTGCGCTCGTGATGTTACTGTTTTAGAACGATAGGGTGTCTTACGTGAACTAATTAGACTTTTTGTACCGCGAAACCGCAACGTGGCTTGCTAGCTAGCGTAGTTAGCATGAATTGCCGCTTTGGTCTGCTATACAATCCTCACTCATTTGTACTTTAAATATATCCGTCACTATTTACGTTTGGCTGAGTATCAAACTTAATTAATATATTTGCCCTCTTTGACCTAATTTGTTAGTGAATGGTTGTATCGTTCTAGCACATGCAACACGTCAGAGTACATGATGGCCTTAAATGTTAGCTTTTTTTTTTTTTTTTTTTTCCCCTCAAGTCTAAAAGTCCGAACAAATCTTGACCCGTACTTATTACAGGCGCAGCTGGTTCACCATGCCCGTTGCCAGGACTTGGGTTTGCAGTAAGACTTATGTCACCCCCCGCCGCCCTTTCGAGAAGTCCCGTCTCGACCAGGAGCTGAAGCTCATCGGTACGATACGTTATTTAATTCGAATACCATGTTGGTCCAGTAGTAAATTGCAGCTAATAACTCTCTTTTTATCTTAAGGCGAGTATGGGCTCAGAAATAAGAGAGAAGTCTGGAGGGTCAAGTTTACTCTGGCAAAGATCCGCAAGGCTGCCCGAGAGCTGCTTACGCTGGATGAGAAGGATGCCAGGCGTCTCTTTGAAGGTAAAAGCTTGTTTCAACCTTAATCTATAGTCTTTGAAAATTGCAGAAAGTTAATATCAATATCTGCTATTCCTAGTCACTGAAGGCTTAAAAAAAAAAAAAAAACTTTACATTAAATCATTATTTAAATTTTTTTTCTTTAAGGAAATGCCCTGCTCAGGCGTCTGGTCAGGATTGGTGTGCTTGATGAGGGGAAGATGAAGCTTGATTACATCCTGGGCCTGAAAGTTGAGGATTTTCTGGAGAGGAGGCTCCAGACCCAAGTTTTCAAACTGGGCCTGGCCAAGAGCATCCACCACGCCCGTGTCCTGATTCGCCAGAGGCACATCCGGTAAGGGCAGCAGACGGGCAAGAAGGCAAATTTAAACCCCCCAAAGCTGAAGTTTAGAGGCATGTCATGGGGCATTGCCCAAGTGAAGGGGAGCCAGATGTGCATCTTCAATGTCTTCCTCTCTTTATTAGCGACACCAACTCTTAATGGTCCCCTCTGAGAGGGAGTAAAAATTTCAGCAAGGTCAATTCGGTGTTTTAAACCGTATACCTTGTCATTAAGACCCCATCATCCCAAGCTGATGGACAGGATTTGATGCACAGGTAATGTAGATGGATGCGTTTGTATTAAATTTTTCCTCCCCCCTTTGCCAATGCTATTACGCGGCCTATGATTTAAATCTACTATTCTGACTGTCTGTGGTGTCAAGAATTCCTCGTAAATGAGGCCTTGGTAATAGCATAGAGGCTTAGCTTTCATTTACTGCCTAATCGTTCCACGTTCTCAGATGAACTCGTTCATTGTTTTTCAGTGTGCGCAAGCAGGTGGTGAACATCCCATCCTTTGTGGTTCGCTTGGACAGCCAGAAGCACATTGACTTCTCCCTGCGCTCTCCGTATGGTGGTGGCCGCCCTGGCCGTGTGAAGAGAAAGAACGCCAAGAAGGGCCAGGGTGGAGCTGGAGGTGCTGATGATGAAGAGGAAGATTAAAAGGGGGAAATGGACTCATACCTCTTGAACTTTAACCCCAAAACTGTTTTTCAATAAATGGTTCAAGACCAGTTGTGTGGTGGCTTTTTTTTTTTTTTTTTTTTTTTTTTTTTTCAGTAATTAATGTAAATTTGGCTATAGGATCTTTTACCTTTTTTTTTATTTGACTGGTATTTAAAATAAAAGCCTGCTTTAAGAGTGAAAGTGATAATGATCCACTGCAGCATTATGAAATTTGTCCTCTGGATGTGAAAAGGTTGATTCTTCAAATTCTTAATAGTCAAGAGGTCCCCTTGAATGTGTTATTGAGCTCTGTTTTCTGGGTGCCCTTCATATTCGTAATGTGGAGGATCTTTGCTTTCACTTAATCCAGATTTCTATTTTTAAACGATAGCAAGTTAATTAAGAATCCATGTTTGGGTTTCATTGGGTGAGGTTCCCTCTGCCCAGTGTAAGAATCATGACTTGATCTGGAAGTCCGGTATGAACCAGCAGTCCGCTGGTTGTAAGGAGGCTGTAGGACCTCGCAATGACCGATGCATGAAAGCCGCTGTGTGTTGGGGACCGGTGTGTTTTTTTTTTTTTTCTGGGCCTGTTGCCCTCCGGTCCGGTAGGTGGCGGCCTCATCGCTCCCGCCGCCCGTACGTTTGGGAGGGAGCTGCAGAAGAAGTGGCGAGTGACGTGCGGCTGTACCGTACAGGTTGGAGGGGGGGAACTGAGCAAAATCCTCCGCGCGTTACGGAGGCTGTTTGATGGCCGGTTCGTGTTGTCAAAAGTGCACCGCAGCATCGCCACTGTGAGTATTCTGATTGTTTCGTCCGTGTTGAAGACGACCTTGTTGTTGACGTGGTTTACACCGCCGGAGGGCATTTGAAGCGAGGTGTCTTCATGTCTGGTTCGTTCTTTTTTCTGACACGCCTTCAGACGTACATATGGATTAGCTGCCTCGGTCATATGCGAGCCCGGCTTCCTGGATTTGTACCAAACTTAATTAATTTCTAATACGATTAATAATATGTATATAAATAATAATTTACATATATTTACACATTTATTTTCGGCAAACGTCGGGTGTCATGCAGGTGTTTATGAAATGCCACGTTTGAGCGAATTGTGTCCTGAATTGTGTCATTCTTCCCTTTTAGTGAAGTCATGTGCGCATGCGCGCTGATGCCACTTCAGCTTTTACTTGCGACGTATATAAAAAAAGAAAACTTCCCCCACTGATGTAATAAACTTATGACCGTTCTTTGAAACTGAACTATAGCGCGTATTCCTTCATACAGTGTGTGTGTTTACAGATGTCCCCAGACGAGCTGGTCTACCTGGGAATTCTCGCTGCCTCGGTGCCCACTGGGGTTCTCTTTCGCCATCTTAGTAAGCATTGCCATTATTGTATGGCTCTCTTCACGGGAGACAAGCTGCGACCTTATGACCTTTGCTTCGTTCACTTTGCTTTCACTTTACACATTTGCACACATTCACCCTACCTGTTACACCTGTTATGTTTGAAAACATCAAATTGTAATATTGCATATTGGTTCCACTTGAATATTAAGGTCTATAGCAGCCGCAAAAGCATTTCACTGCATATCATACTGTGTATGACTGTGTACGTGACAAATAAAATTTGAGTTGAATGATTGAGAGCAGTTTTGTCTTGTTATTCAGAGCGTGTGTGTGTGTGTGTGTGTGTTTTGTATGACAGGTCCTCCAGTGAAACAGGGAGCTGCCCTGCTGCTGGGACTGAGCATCACTTTGATAACCTGTGGGGTTCACACATTACATTCCCTCATTACAGTCCTAGGAACGTGGGTCATCATAAAGTTCAGCTGGAAGTTAGTGCAGCATATTTTCTTAATATTTGCATACGATGCTGTTGTGCAGGAAACTCTTCGGCTTGTGGCTGTAGTTTAAGTCAGACATTTTCCATTCAGCACACTTTTTAAACACAATGTTTTTTTATAGATTATGCTGCATCATTTAGCTTCACAGTGCAGTTGTTGAGATTTGTTGTGTGATTTATTTATTTCAGGGCTGCACCCGCCCTGTCCCTGGCCTGGACATTTCTCTACCTGCTGTTTTTCCGGTTGATGAACTATTTGCCTTTTGACCTTCCACAACCGACACCTTTTTCCAACGCCATTCAACTTTTACTCACACTGAAGGTTTGTGCATTTGTTTGCTGTATAAAAAGAAATGTGCGGTCTGTGCTGTAAGCCACGTTGTGTCTTGATCCACTCAAAATGGACTAGTACAGCGCTAGTTACGCCGATATACTATAATAATAATAAATAAAGTGAAGTGATTGTCACATGTGATACACAGCAGCACAGCACACGGTGCACACAGTGAAATTTGTCCTCTGCATTTAACCAATCACCCTGAGTGAGCAGTGGGCAGCCATGACCGGCGCCCGGGGAGCAGTGTGTGGGGACGGTGCTTTGCTCAGTGGCACCTCAGTGAGACCTTGGCGGATCGGGATTCGAACCGGCAACCTTCTGATTACGGGGCCGCTTCCTTAACCGCTAGGCCACCACTGCCCCATGTATACTGATATACATGCTGTGTGTATGTTGCATTATCAGCTAAGGAACAGCCACAGAAGATTGCATATGACATTTCCAGCATCTGCAACGCTTCAGCGGTGCATGTTTTTATTTTCCTGTGTCTGAGGTTATAAAACTTGTGCAATCAAGGTTTGGTACAGGGACTTATGTCAACTGTGGCGTGCTTCGGCACCAATATCAGCATCCGTGTTTATCTCTGATACCGGTATCAGAACCCTGGTGTATGTTCAACAGCTTATCAGAAGTGTGAGCTGTGGAAACCATCATCTGGCCTTATCTTTAAAACAGGGGTCCAGTACCTCTGCTTCATTGTGGTTTGTTTGACATGTATTACGATAAAGCCGGTTTGATGTGTTATGTTACGTGTGCCTTTTCAGATGTCTGACAAGTGCTGTGTCCCTTTTCCTTCTAGATGGTGAGTTTAGCCAATGAGGTGCATAGATACCATTTGGAAAAGAAACAGGACGTGAGCTCGTTCTCCAAGTCTCCAGTGATCGGGGGACTCCTGCATGAGCCGTCCGTCTATGACATCATTTCCTACAGCTACTGCTACGTGGGGATAATGACTGGTAGGCTTGTGTGCTCCCTTTCATTTTTCCGTTCCTTTTTAAAAAAGCACGTTGATTTATTCCCGCTGTTTTGTGCCAGTTTTGAGTGTGTTGTTGCTCGTTGGTTTGCACACATTTTAATACTTGTCTCTTTCTGTCTCTCCCTGTCTGCAACTAGTTGGTTAATGTGTGAGTTCTTGTATTTAACTTACTGTTGTCTTTTATTTTGCTTTTGGTGGTGTGTCTGTGTCATTCATTCGTGTCCATCTGTATTTTTTGTTCCTCACCCTTGAACTGCCCTCCCCCTCCCCCTCGCGTACCTCTATCTTTTGAGTCCCACTTTCCCTCTCTCCGTCTTTTTTAAACTCCATCTTGCCACGTCTCAGGGCCATTTTTCAGGTACCAGACGTACGTTGACTGGCTGCAGCAGCCCAGTCCTCTTTCTCTGCCCTGCTGGCAGCCCTGCTTGGCGCGGCTGCGGTTTGTGCCTGTGTATGGGGTTCTGTTCCTGGCTGTCAATCATCTGTTCCCTCTGGCGTACGTACGGACAGATGACTTCCTGGAACGCAGCTTCTTCTTCAGGTCAGTGTTCCACTGTAAGGGGGAGTTTTATCGAGGCCGATTCGCTGCACTATGTAAGACAGATATAGTGCGTGAGGTTTGAAAGGACTGCTTGGACAGGAAGAACTCTCTGTCCACCCATCCCACACGTCCCGGTTCTATTTCCCTCACACAGAAGTGTTAATGGTCACCAAGAACTAGATTACAGATCTCCGCGTATGGACATTTCTGGACCATTATCAAGCATTCTTATATGCTCTAAGTTATATATCCTCTTGAGCTGTCACCCATGATTGTGGACTTGATGGCCTTGATGGTCCCCACACACTGGTCACCGGGCACCTGTCACGGCTGCCCACTGCTCACCAAGGGCAGAGGACACATGTGTGACGATCACTTCACTTTCAAATTTAAAAATCAGAGCAGACCTCACTGCGTTGCTCATAGTCACACTTATTAAGATTTAGTAATTATTTGGGTTTGTCCCTGTCCCCCTCTCCAGGTTCTTCTATATGTTTGCAGTGTTCTTTGTGTTCCGCATGCGTTTTTACTCCGCATGGTGTGGGGCCGAGGCAGGCTGCATCACGGCAGGACTGGGCTGCTACCCACAGGGCGCCCAGTCTAAACCTGGAGGTGGACCCACCACCCACTACAAGTGGGTGACCATGGACTGAGCACCTTCGCAGCAGCTATTTTGCCTGGTTGTTTGTGGTTTAGGTCTGATTGTGCTTATTGCAATTTCTGTCCAGCCCGGAACCTCACACCCCCGTCCAGTACGATTTTACGACCGTCCAGAATATCGACTGCTACAACACAGACTTCTGTGTGAAAGTGAGGCACGGCATGCGCTACTGGAACATGACTGTCCAGTGGTGGCTGCACCATTACATCTACCCCAGCGCGCCATTCAGAGCCTACGCGCTCAGGTAGGAGTTCTGGGGCCACGTCTCTCTCTTTCTTCGTCCCGCTCTTCATGCTGCGTTTCTCATGTTGAATTTCAGAGCTGGTTGGACGATGCTAATCAGTGCCTACTGGCATGGGCTACACCCCGGCTACTACCTCTCCTTCCTGACCATCCCGCTGTGTATTGCTGCCGAGACTGCCATGGAGACCTCGGTCAGGGCCCGCCTGGGGCCCCGGGGCCAGAGCGCCTTCGACTGGGTCCACTGGTTCCTGAAGATGAGGGCGTACGACTACATGTGCATGGGCTTCGTCCTGCTGAAGGCCGGCGATACGGTCCACTACTGGAGCTCCATTTACTTCATCGTGCATGTCACTGCGGTGGGCTGCCTCGTGTTGGGGCGAGTGGTGCGGGGACGAAGCAGGGACAACAAGAATGCGGCGAGAGAGGAGGAAACCGGAAGAAAGAAGAGCGAATGAGAGTAAACGGTAAATGTCATCGTCACTTGTGACCAGGGCAGCAGGACCAAGAGCACAGTTTTAACTAAACAAGCGTTTTGTCACCGGAGATGACAAGTTACAGAGCGTTGAGTGTTGACCGTCGTAATTATTATCATTTTTTGTATTATTGTACGTGGTGCAGGTGGATTGTGGGAAATGCAGTAAGATCTTTTGTACACGCTCCCTTCAGCTTTTATGTGTTCGTGATATTTTCCTTGGATCACTGCAGCATACAGAACTTCTCTCCGGAGTGTTGAGTCGTGGCCGAATGTGAATTTGATATGAGTCGCGCTAACGATCGTATTTCTGTGCCGAGATGTGAATGTCTGTTCGTGTGACGCGGAGGACGCTGCTCATCCGTCGCATGTCGTGGACTCCTGCGCCATTAAAAGACACCGAGTTTGGTTTAAACCGAGTTTCTTCATGTTATAAATATAAATAGAAAGAATGGCCATCCATGTTCCAAGTTTACTTCACGTCCGTCAAATCTTTTTTTTTTTTTTTACTGAACTTCCTGCTGTACTACTGGACCGCTGAAATATATTTGTATTGAAATAAAATAAATATCTTATTTTTAAAAAGCCCTCTGTGCCTTTTTATTTGGGATAAATCGTTGGTCGGGTTTACGGGCGTGGAACGGGTGACAAGTTGGAGGAAGTGGCCGCGGGTTAAAGGGTAAAAGTCCGGCCGCCGCGTTTCCTGGTCGCTGAAGGAGAAGAGGAGGAGGAGGATGATGATGATGGAGCTGAGGGAGACCTGCAGTGACGGGCCAGGTACGTGGGGTCTGGTTATCCTGGTTACGAGGTGACATGTTAACTGTGACGCGTCGTTTTTAGTTGTTCGACTTGCTCGAAAGTTGAAGTTACGTGTTAGACGTCACGCAGTGACACGACGCAACTTTGCTACGTGTCACATTTAAACAAAGTTACGTACTGACACGTTTACATTTACGGCATTTATCAGACTTGCAGTCAGTAGTTACAGGGACAGTCCCCCCCTGGAGACACTCCGGGTTAAGTGTCTTGGTCAGGGACACGATGGTAGTAAGTGGGGTTTGAACCTGGGTCTTCTGGTTCGTAGGCGACATCCACCCTACAGACAAACAGGGGACACAGGCAGTGCAAGATTAACATTTAACCAAAAAAACATGTAGACAAAAATTAGACAGACAGCGCTGAACGAGTAAACTAATAAACTAATAAAAGTAAAATAGTGCAAATATTGAGGTGCAAAATGAAATGGTGCATTAATACATAATATTACAGATCAATGATGTTACTCTGTATAACAGAGGTAGTGTGTGTGTGTGTGTGTGTGTGTGTGTGGGTGGGTCAGACCAGAGTGGAAAGTCCCTGAGTGACACTTAAGTGTCTTGCTCAGGGACACGATGGTAGTAGGTGGGGTTTGAACCTGTGACTTTGCGGTCTTCCGACTAGCCGAGTGTGTTATCGAATTGGCCACTACCACACTTAACAACAATATGGGGCTGTGAAGCAGCAGGAGGTAGGCGTGCCCACGCTGACCCCTGGCAGATCCTCCTACAACGGGCAGAACTGGGTTGGCCAGTACCAACTACCTGCACATTGTTGCTGACCAGGTACACCCCTTCAGTGATGGTAGTGCCCTCTTTCAGCAGGATACGGTGTCACGCGTGTTGCTTTGGAGCGTTGTCAGGGTGTTGGCGTGGCTTCTCCGCTTGATTAAGCATGTGTGGAACGTGCTGGAGAACCAAGTGTAATTGATGGTGACCCACCTTGGAGCTACACGAGGTGAGGCAGGTGTCATGCTGGAGATTTCGTTGGCCAGGGTCTTTACGGAGAGGATACAGAAGTGTCTGTGAGGGCTGGAGCTCCTGATTGTTCTGGTGTTCCCTGTTTTGTGGTTTGATGGGCCTGGACATTTTTCCACTCACAAATACGTTCTATCACTCTCAACTCCCGAAGACCGTGGTTACCATGGATACCAGCAGTCTCTGAGGTCACGGCGAGGTCCTTCCCGAATGTCTAGAGACGGTCCACCTCACCTTGACTTGGCATCCTCCGAGGATGAGGATCCGCCGAGCCGCACGCCCCAAAAGCTGGCGATGCCGATGGGCATTAAGAAAGCTGTCAGGTACTGTTCTTCACCTTATAATTAAAACGTAATGTGTTGCATATAATGACCGTGTAATTCACGTCTTTCTTTTCAGACAGCTACAGCACATGCAGGTTCCGGTGTCTTCCAAGAGGACAAGGCATTCCAGAGCCCTGAAGCATTTTTATGCAGAAGCCAAAGAGACGTTAGCAATACTCATCCCCTGGAGGAAGGCGATACACAAGATAGGAGGTTGGAGAGGAAAAGTCATTTTGCCCTTCAGAGTGGTGTTGTTGTAAAAAGCCACATTTCTTCTCTCCCCGGGCAGGCCACTTTGGGGGAGGTGTGCAGTCTTACTTTGTGTTTCTGCGATTCCTGGTGGTTCTCAACTTCCTGTCCTTCCTGCTGATTGCAGGATTTGTCCTAATACCCAGCGTTGTCCTCAGCAGCCCTAATAACACCCCATCAATTCCAAATGGCACGAACATCACAGGTAAAGCGAGGGGTCCGGCATACTGTCACATGCAGCCTCAGTAGAACTGAATTGCACAAAGATAAATAATATATTATATCTCAACATGGGGCAGTGGTGGCTTGGGGGGTAAGGTGGCACTGAGCAAAGCACCGTCCCCACACACTGCTCCCCGGGTGCCTGTCATGGCCGCCCACTGCTCACCAAGGGTGATGGTTAAATGCAGAGGACACATTTCACCGTGTCACCGTGTGCTGCGCTGCAGTGTCTCACCATGACAACCGCTTCACGTTCCTCATCACTGATCTTTGGCTTGCTTCCTTTGATTCAGGGAAGGAATTGTGCATGAAGTACGACCACAGTCCTGAGGTGCTGCCTGTCTTTTACACGTTCTTCCTGGATTTACTCTCAGGAACAGTAAGAACAGCCCCTGGAATACGAAATGCCTATTTGGGAATATTGTCAGTGGCGTTTAAAGCAAATCTATTTTTTACTCCAGGGATTTATGGAGTACACCTACTTGTTCTATGGTTACTACAGCAACACAGTAGCGGAAAGCAAAGGCGTGTCCTACAATGTGCCTCTTGCCTACCTGCTCACTGCATCCTTCTACTTTTTATTTTGTCTCGTCTGCATCATTTTGCGGTGAGTTTGTAAGTCTGCCGGGTTATTCTGTTGAAATTAAGGGCAGTGGTGGCCTAGCGGTGAAGGAAGGTTGCCGGTTCGAATCCCGATCCGCCAAGGTGCCACTGAGGTGCCACTGAGCAAAGCACCGTCCCCACACACTGCTCCCCGGGCGCCTGTCATGGTCCCCACTGCTCACTCAGGGTGATGGTTAAATGCAGAGGACACATTTCACTGTGTGCACCGTGTGCTGTGCTGCTGTGTATCACATGTGACAATCACTTCACGTTCCTCTCTGTTCTCAGCATGGGGAATGTCGTGCGGGTTCTGGTGACGACAGGCAGCGGCGGAGAACGGGGCTACAGCGCGCGCGTCTTCACCGACTGGGACTACGGCCTCCAGGGGGACCGGGCCACCGGGCTGAAACAGAACACCATTCGCTACCGGCTGCAGGTGTGACGAAGGGAGAGCTAACGTTCACGTCTCTCCCCTCTTCTCACCCCACATCTCTGTCCATTTTCAGGTGGATCTAGAGGAGGACAGGATCAGGCTGAGAGCGGCGTCCCTGTCTCCCGGTCAGACGGTGGGCCTGTACGCGCTGCGCGCGTTGCTGAACCTCGTCGTCATTGCGCTCATCATAGCAGCGTTTTTCGGCATCGCCGAGGCCACCTCGTTCAGCCAGGTCTGTCCTCGGCCTCAAGACAAACCGGACCGGGCGTTCGTTCTGGCTCGTCCTGACTTCCCCGGCTCTGTTCCAGCGCGAAGCTGTGAAGTGGACCGGCGTCGTGGGTCTCCTGCTCGAGTTCCTCCCCTCTATTGTAATAACAGCGAGCAACTTCGTTGTGCCCTTCCTGTGTGACCAAATAGCCCGGCTGGAGAAGCTCTCTCCGAGTACCACTGTCATTGTGGCCTTGCTGAGGTAAAATACAACAGAACTGAACAGAACCGTTACTAGTCCACTAACTTCATAAAACGCTATAGCACTGAATTTTATATATATATATACTCTTAATGACATTTTTTACTGTACTATTTATAGTATATATGATAGTATGCATTGTGTATTGTATTGTGATAGTATGTATATGGTGCCATCTTTGTAGACACAAGTCTAGTCATTATGGCAGGATGCTTGTGCACATTTTCGTGCTGTTCTTGCCTTCTTCTCTTATTCCCCCTCCTCACAGGGCCGTGTTCCTACGTTTGGTCAGTTTGGGGGTTTTGCTGTTCACCCTCTGGAGTCAGATCACTTGTAGTGGAAAAGCTGATGATACGGACTGTAAAATCTGTCGCTACAACTCCGCACAGTATCAGGTGAGCTGGAACTTCTGGTTCTGTACGTGGCTTTAGGGGAACCCATCTGGCTGAGATATCGATTCTGTCTGTGGAATGTCATCTTCTGCGACGTTGTACTTGTACACAGTGTTGGGAGAGCCGTGTAGGGCAGGAGATGTATAAACTCACGCTGTTCGACTTCCTCACCACCATGGTGTTGCTGGTGCTGGTGGAGTTCCCCCGCAGGTGAGCCGCTGCTTATTTGTGCCGGACGTAAAGACGCGAGTCTGGTTTTAAAATATCGTTCGCAGGCTGCTGGTGGACCACTGCTCCTGTAAGCTGACCCGGTGGGTGGGCCGCCAAGAGTTCCTGGTCCCACCGAACGTCCTGGCTCTGGTTTACGGTCAGACAGTTGTATGGACAGGCGCTCTCTTCTGCCCTCTGCTGCCGCTCATCAACACCATCAAATTTTTCATCATATTCCATTGCAAAAAGGTAGGCGGACAAATACCAACATCTGATTATGTCTTTTCATTTGTCAGATATAAAAGAATAAAAATCTAAGTAAGCGTTTTGTCTCCGTCAGGCCACACTCTTTCAGAACTGCCGTCCTGCCATTAAATCATTCCGTTCCACCAGTTCAAACTTCTTCTTCTGTCTGGTTCTGTTATTTGGATGGATTCTGTCCACCGTGGTCCTGATTTATAGTATGGCTGAGTAAGTGCTACCCTACCGACTGTGAACTCTGTACATTATCTTGTCATTAGCCTTATAAAAAACACTACACTATTATTGTAAAATATAGATCATTATCATAAAAATACCACACTCAAATCTAAAAACATTTTGCACTTGCTCTACATTTCAGAGTAAAGGGTCTGGCTTTGTATGGATAGCACACTGCTGTGAACGATCCATGTGACGTAATACTACGGAATGTGATAATAAGAATACTCTTGGCCATGGCAGTGAAAATATGAGCAACACACAACGTAATTTCATAATACTGTCAATTACAGTATGTTTCTTTTTTTTCTGTTGTTGTTAAACTCAGAATCCATCCGTCCTTTGGCTGTGGGCCTTTCCGGTTTTCCCCAACTATGTGGAGCGTAATTCAAGCGTCAATAGACAATCTCACGAAGACAACACAGGATTTCTTCAATATCATTGGTTCACTGGCCTTCTGTGTCCCACTCTTCCTTCTCTCTTGGTAAAAAATATTTTACTCTTATTGCCACAAATACCATATACCTGGTTGGAAAGTATATTTTGAAAATCTATGACACGGAATGAACGAGAAAGATCTGTCAAGACCATCATACTCGACATTGAGTCTGATTCTGTTTAAATAAAACCCAGCTGAATACTTTATTCACTCAGTGGTCAGACTCTGCAGTGGTCGCTGTGTTTGGTATTTTACTTGGTTGTTTTATACGGTCATTCATGCAGTTTTCCTCTGTTCTCTCCTTGTAGTGTGGTATTGAGCTATGTTGCTGCATTAGCCTCTGTCTACGGAAAAAGTGTTGCAATACTGAGAGAACAGATCAAACAGGTCATTTGTGGTCATTTTTTAAACATGTTTAATGCTTCTGTTGTCAGATTTTATACAGTATCAATAGTAAATGCAATATTTATACAGACTATGCCTGTTTTAATGTTTTAAACAGGATGGCCGTGATAAACAATTTCTGGTCAAGCAGATTAAGGACCTCACTAGAATACTTGGTGTGCCAAAACATGAAGAGGACCAGTATGATCCAGGAGCAAGCTGGGGTGACCATCATGCCTCAGCCAGTCCCCCTCAGTACTTACCAAATGTCCACAGTTTCCCATCTGCATCACATTATTAAACTCATACACATTTAAACACTCCTGCTGTTTGACATATAAAATGTATAAAATGCATGTGCAAAATACTTTGTAGATCTGTTTTTATGTTGTTTTTTAAACCAGTGCATTGGTTGTAAATGTAATTTACACCGGTAGTTGAAAAATTAAACAGGGATTTCAGAATTGCATGGAACTCCAAAGTGTTCAAAATTAAACAGTGAATAAAAAACATATGAATAAATATGAGAATAAATATATAAGAGCAACATCAAATTGTGAAGTAATTGAACACATTTTAATATACAGCTAATTATTCTGAAATATATTGCATTCTGCTCTATAAATGTACTTATTATTGTGAAATATTATTTCATGGTCATTGTTTTACAGGCCTTTTTTTCCATGTTAGCAGTTTTTATTCCAAAACGTAATTTTTTCAGAATCAGCCTTTTATTTCAAAATGCCATTTTCCCTGATGGCCTTTTTATTTCGTAATGGGACTTCTCAGCAGAATTACTTCGTCTGTCAATCAGTGCCAGTAAATTGGACCTGCACGCCTATTGGCTGCTCCTCTACCATCTATTAGATTTGTTGTACACTGCAGGCTACGTTGCGTGGTGCATTTAAATAAATGACAGAGTCAACGTGGGTTTCTCGACTCCTGCATTACTTTCCTGCATTTACGGTTCGGGTCGGTGTGTAGTGGGGGGGACTCTAGAAGAGAATCTGACACCGCTGCTGGGGTCACATCACCTCGGCTCCGCCACATTACACGTACCAAACGTTACTAGTTTATATGTAAGACGAGAGGGAATCATTGAAAAGGACCACAGGAGCACGTTGCACAGTGCCGTGTGCATTTAAAGGCGTCTACAGGCCATACAACGGCACTCAGGCGTGGACACCAGCGCCCTCTGGTGTTCACATAGACGAACTTCCTGCGTGATGACGTCACACGCCGTAGCACATCTACTTCCTGTTTGTGTGCGTGCAGTGGATTCGTTTGGACAGTTTGCGCTAAGTTTACCATTTAAAGCAATAAATGAATCGGTTTACTGAACCGACGTTTGACTAAAACGCCACGAAGGTGAAGTTATTGTGCTTTTTTTTTTTTTTTTAGATAATTCTTGTTATATTATCAGAGACCGGTTATAACCGCCTAGTGGCATCGCGCAGGGCCATTTTACACCCGGCTATTAACGCGCAAAGATGAACATATTGCCCAAGAAGAGCTGGCACGTCCGCAACAAGGACAACGTCGCCCGCGTGCGTCGCGACGAGGCGCGCGCGGCCGAGGAGGAGCGCGAGCTGCAGCGCCGAGTGGAGCGCGCGGAGCAGGAGGTAAACATGGCGGCGCCCATTTACATTTACAGCATTTACCAGACCTGATGCAGTTACAGGGACAGTCCCCTCCTGGACACACTCTCGGTTAAGTGTCTTGCTCAGGGACACGATGGTAGTAAGTGGGATTTGAACCTGGGTCTTCTGGTTCATTTCCATTTATATTATTTACCAGACGTCCTTATCCAGAGCTACTTACAATCAGTAGTTACAGGGACAGTCCCCTCCTGGACACACTCACGGTTAAGTGTCTTGCTCAGTAAGTGGGATTTGAACCTGGGTCTACTGGTTCATTTCCATTTATATTATTTACCAGACGTCCTTATCCAGAGCGACTTACAATCAGTAGTTACAGGGACAGTCCCCCCCTGGAGACACTCAGGGTTAAGTGTCTTGCTCAGGGACACGATGGTAGTAAGTGGGGTTTGAACCTGGGTCTTCTGGTTCATAGGCGAGTGTGTTACCCGCTAGGCTACTACCACCCTGGTAGTCTCCCCGCCGCCGGGCCCGGTGCTGCTTTCACACTCATCCTTCCGTCTTCCAGGCACGGACGCAGTTCCTGAGAAACAAGTCTCGGGCAGCTCTCCAGCAACAAGGGGCATGTCGGGAAGACGAGAAAGCAGCAGAGGGCGGCGGGATTATAGAACACCTGAACCTGTTCCCCCTGGAGGAGTCCACAGAGAAGAAAGGAAATGAGGAGTACCTTAAGGAAAAGAAGGAAGAGAAGGTAGCTTTTCCATTCCATTCTATTGCATGTTCATCTTATGTTCATGTCTGTGGAGATTCTCTGAAAGTTGAGTCGTGGCAACTGGACTTTCTTTGTTTCTGCATCCACAGATTGACTAAGTTCTGTGGATGCAGAATGAAACGTCTGTGCATTAAAGAAAGTCCAGTTGCCACGAGTCAACTTTCAGACAGCTCATGTTCTTGTTTTGCAGTCATGCAGAGGTGTTCAGAATGAGTCAGGTGTCCTTTTCTCCGTCCGTGTTGATGTAGGAACGGCAGGAACGTGCCATTGGTCTGCTGGTGTCTTTAGGTCCTCCACCAGGGACAGATGCCACTCCGTGGTACATGAAAAAACAAGGTGAGCAAGAGAAGCCTGATGAAAAACAGGAAAAAGCGGAACAGAGTAAGAAAGAAAAGGACAAATGGAGGAGTAAAACGTTTAGCGAAGAGCAGAGAGCCAAGAAAGATAAACGGCTGAAGGACCAGCTGGACCCTTTGAGGGACGTGAAGAAAGCCCTTGCCGCGAAAGAGAAGAAAGAACACCGGAGCAAGAAGAAAGGCTGTAGAGACAGGGCCAACAGGAGTGGGGAAAGGTGAGAAGCTGATTGGTTGTCATTACACACAGAAAACCCACGTCACGCCTCTCCTCACCTCTCTCCACTGGCTCCTGGTAGCTGCTCACATCAAGTTTAAGTCCTTGATGCTGCCTACAGGGCTGTAAATGGAAGTGCACCATCTTACACCAACACACTACTAGCCAGCTACACTCCTGCACGTCCTCTCAGATCTGCAAACGAAATGAGACTATAAATTCTCTCTTCACGGGGTCTCTGGTCCCAATCAACTCTTCTCCTTGTCCTGCTCCATTCAACTAGCCGAGACTACCAGCACTTTTAGTTTTGTAAACTCAAAACCTATAGAAACCGAACGAGAATTGCTGGTGTCTTCCTCCTTTGGATAAAAGTGTCTGCAATGTAAAGTAAACATGCACACTGCCTCCAAATATGCTTTTACTTCAAACACACTGCCTGCGTATTGAAAATTATTATTCGAGATGTATGTAATAGTGCACGTTTAAGAAGAACGGCGATACAGTACAATCTGTCAGTGGCAGGATGAGTTTTGTCATGCTGGATCTTGTGTTCCCAGCTCTCTGGAAAGGCTGCGTGCAGAACGTCTGCAACGAGAAGCAGAAGAAAGGAGGAGGGCCCAGTCGTTAATCGATCAAAGGAGCGGAAAAGGAAAGGAGCAAGAAAGGGAGGTGCAGGAGAGGGACAGGCCATATAACAGCGCCTATTTCCCCGAACTGGCTCGGAAGAGACGGCGGCGCGACGGGGACCAGTATGGCTTCTTTCAGCCTTGAACTGTTGTAATGTTGCGTTCCTCTGGAGCTCCAGTCGTCGCATTTCACTGCCCCCCCCCAGAGATGTGTGGACACTTTGCTGTTTGCTGTGGTGCGTGTGGCCATTAAACAACGTAAAGACAGTTAGGATGGTTATGCGCTGCAATTAAAGGAGCTTAATGTAAGCATTGTGTGCCAAGAACACTTTTAATACACCCATCGAGGGCAGGAGACGTTTCGGAGGCTGTAACTGTGACCCCAGTGAAATAAATCACACGTTGTGGACGTTTGCTGGGAAAGGAGACGGCAAGAACTTTAAAGAAGGATGCATCTGAACGCAGCCAGATAACGGCTGTCTAGTTTCATCAACTGTTAACCTTTTCATGCCATATTTATTGGTTTAAAAAAGAAATCAATAAAGACTGAGAGCCACATTGCTGTGTACCCATTTTACAACGTTCCACAAAACTGTTCTTTTTCCATGTACAATGGGGTTTAAATCGTCTTTAAATGCTGAGGAAATCGTCAGCCCATGGTGTTTAATGAAGATATAGGTTTAGGTCAAATCAATAGAAAGGTGCTTGAAATTGTTCTTGCATCGGAATGTCACGGGTTTGTCAGTTAAACAACGAAGTTTAATCAGATCTCTTTAATTCTGGAGAATATTACCATGAAATATCTGTCGCTGTGAAATGTCGGGGGTGCGGATCCTTGCTTTAAATGGAAAATTTAAATATATATATATATACACACACACACACACATATATATATATATACACACACACACACACACATGTGTGCATGTTATGGCGAATTTGGAATTGTGCGTGTGCGTAATTTGCATGTGAAATGGAGGAGCCACCAGGGTCCCCGCGTCCCCACAGGGACGGTGCGCGTCGGAGGACCAGCACCAGCCTCCCAATAAGGGGAGGACCACAATAATCATGCAGGATCGGGCGCGTCTGACGTAGCGCCAGCTCGTGGAGGACGACGCCGAGAGGACGGGGCTCCGCGTCCGGTGGAACGACCTCACCGGGGGGACCTCGCCGCACAAAAGGCGCAGAGTTGCGGATCGCGGGGAGTCGGACGGAGGGGGGCAGAGCGGCGGAACGACGGGGAGCCGCGTCTGCTCGGGACCGAGCGCTCGGATGGTGGTTCCGTGGCTCCCGGGGACCGGGGACCATGCGACGACCGTGGTGCGCGATCGCGCTGGCGGGGATGGTGTACTTGGGCCCGGAGAGGGCGGCGGGGGCCCCGCAGGGAGAAGGTGAGCCGCGTCGGGGTGTCTGGTGGAAGATGGAGGGGGAGGGGCGCATGAGACGGTGAATAAGCGGGAATAAAACCGCTATTTATAGCCCCCGGCGGGTAGGAATTCATATCGGTGACCGTATTTACGGTGCAAAAGATTAATATCCAGCGCGGACTCGGGTAATACGGGGGGGGGGGGGTTGGGGTGCGGAATCTTATTTTGCATTTATCCCCCAAAACGTCATTGCATTTAAACGACGAGGTTCTCCGCCTCGCCCCCCCCCCCCACACACACACGCCCGGCGTGGATTCTGCTCGGCGCGACGTGCAGGCATTTCTGCGCTATTGTTTTGGCGGCCGTGTGCGGCCTCCGTGTTTTTCTCACGCCGCGCGTCTGTCTGTCTGTCTGTCTGTCTGCACACATGCGTGCAGGGGACACGGAGACAGAATGGCGCATTCGCGCAAACCTCGTCCTGTACCTGTCTGCTGCGTTACCGAGCTCATCGCATGGTTTTCTATTACATTAAAAAAATAATAATACATATATATATATATTTGGTGGGGTATTTTTAAATGGACACGTGTGGTCCGGTTAACTCTTAACTCTCCGGGATCAGCACCACAGACAGCTCCCCTTCATTTGTCAGGATCTACGTGGGATAAATGCACGCAACCCTCCTATTAGTGTTAATGGAGGCTATTCATATAGAGCTCAAGACGAATTATTTCATGACATTATTGTACATGTAAAAACATTTAAATTGCATGCATATGGCATTTATCTGCATGAAATACAGCTTGCATGAAAGAGCATGCGGTGGTAACAGAAGTATTTGGGGAGTGAGCATTCGCTGAGGCCTTTTGACCACCATTGTTCTACCGGGGACCAACAGGAAGGGACTAGCTGCGGGACGGCAGCAGCGCACAGTAAATCCTGGCCTGACGGTATCCTCAAACGCCCTCGAAATTGGATTCTCTCACCACTCAGTCCAACACGACGTAAAGTTTAGTGGCCTGTCGTGTTGGTGTCCTGCTCGTGCCAGCGACGCCTGCGGCCTGACACGTGCACGTACGTTCTACAGACGTACGACCTTCCAGCGCCCCGGTCTTTCAAATGTAAAGTCTAGACGGCATATGCAATATTCAGGTTTTAACCATCAAACCCTACCCCTTCTCTTTTTCACAGATGGTTCGCCTCTCACATGCGCCACGTTGAGGTACAATATTAAAGATGCCCTTTCCCTTTCCTTCTCGCCTGGCACCCTCCCAAAATGACTGAATTTCTAGAAAAAGAGATAAAAATCCAACCCTTCCCTGTAGTGGTCCTTTACGATATTAAGTCCCGACCCTGCTCCTCCAATGAAATGTCACTTATGGCATCTCCTTCTCCTAATATCTTCCCTAACCAGCGTGGTTTCTCCTGATTTATTCTTTAGTTGGATTGGTACCCTTCAGGCTCTTTTTAACCCATTTTCTTCTACCTTTTTGTCAGCCACCCAATGAGAAAGGTGCATTGGGATGAGTTTTCAGCTTGCCTTTACCAAATGTTATAAAGATTTTAACTTCTCAAATCGTTCTGTCTTAATCTCTTAATGTCTTTCTGTTCTGTTGTCTCATTCTTTCTTCCTTTTCTATCTTTCTACCCTTTTTTCTTTGTTTGATAACCTGCTGTAACAGCTTTCCTTCTCAAGAAGGTGTGGAAAGACAAACCATCCCTGCTGTCCCTCATCACCCCAATCTTTCTGTCTTTTTTCAGACACCCCATCCAGAGGAGATCCTCTCTCCTCCCCTCCCTACGGTGTTCTTCTCATTTCCTGCTCGGTGCTTGTGTCCTTTGTGCTGTTTCTCCTCACTTGTCTTTGCTGTAAAAGAGGAGGTGTGGGCTTCAGTGTAAGTTACTCTGCTGCGGCTCTCTGGGTTTTCATGTGTTTGGTGTAATACTTACACTCAGTAATGACAGGGACAGTCCCCCCCTGGAGACAGTCAGGGTTAAGTGTCTTGCTCAGGGACACGATGGTAGTAAGTGGGGTTCATCTACAACCCTACTACCACGGTAGTTTATCTCAAGTTACTGCTCAGTCTCACAATCTGTGGCAATGCAAATAGACATTCTAAATTCATCCTATGATTTACATATGTTTTTTATTAGATTAGAATTCATGGGAAATTATAATTATATAATGGTTTATGAGATGTTCTTATCTCAAAGGACAGAAAAATATTTAAACAGATAGCTGGTTATGTTTCTGACTGAAGCTCTTGTGAAACAGGGAGATAAATGCTGTTTCATGTTATTTATCTCTTTAGCTTTCATTCCTCTTCCTAACCTCCATTTGTTCACAGGAGTTTGACAATGCTGAAGGGGAGGAATGTTCCGGGGCGTCCAGCCCCCCTCCGGAGGACAGTCTGTCCTCCTGCCCTTCTGTCCCAGAGGTTTACACGCTACCTCTGAGAGACCGGGCCAACTGTCCTGCCTTGCACAATGGCAAAGGTGATTGTTTTTTGTCATTGTGATGCACAGCACAGCAGACGGCCACCACTGCCACACACACAAATTCTCTCTCGTGCACAGCAGTTAAGTGAAAGTGAAGTGATTGTCACACGTGATACACAGCAGCACAGCACACGGTGCACACAGTGAAATTTGTCCTCTGCATTTAACCCATCACCCTGAGTGAGCAGTGGGCAGCCATGACAGGCGCCCAGGGAGCAGTGTGTGGGGACGGTGCTTTGTGGCACCTCAGTGGCATCTCAGTGGTACCTCGGCAGATCGGGATTCGAACTGGCAACCTTCTGATTACGGGGCCGCTTCCTTAAACGCTAGGCCACCACTGCCCCTAAAAACAGAGCATGTCAGCGTTTGTGTAATGACATTTTAATATTTGCATTTACATTTGTGTCTAATATTTGTATTTGTGTCTATTAAAATGATTATCTATGGAGGGACTCTGCATAATGAGTGACATTGAACAATCTCTTCTCCTAGATTCTAAGTCACAGTGCTTTCGGAGGCACACACTCAACTATCTCCAGGAAATTGGGAATGGCTGGTTTGGAAAGGTAGGCTTACTGTAGTTTAAAAGATCATGGCAATGGTGCAGCCTTTACATGAACTGTCTCTGTGAGAATGAAGAATTGACTTTAACTCGCCCCTTTTCCCCTCAGTCACTTCCAGTGAACAGGAGTGTTTAATCTGTTCCATTTCAGGACAGGGCACAGGGCTAAGGTTTCTATTTTCTGTCTCCTTCGAAGTAGAGTGCCCTGAATATGGACTCTCTCTCATCTCTGAGGTCCATCTAGCTGCTGCTCCAGTTTTCCCTTTCCCCGTACACCTGGTGTCTAGAATTCAAGATTGTTAACCAGCTCATCAACTGTCTCCGCTGTCATGGCGTTATCTTGCTTGCCACCATTCCCAGGTGATCCTAGCCGAGGTGCTCTGTGACTGCAGTTCCTCCCAGGCCGTGGTGAAGGAGCTGCGAGTCAGTGCCAGCCCTCTGGAGCAGAGGAAGTTCTTGGCTGAGTCAGAGCCGTACAGGTCAGAAACCAGGGACACCACATTTATTTTTTATAAACCAATCGAAACATTTGCTCACACTGCCGTAGTATGTAAATAAAAGATAATGCAATTAATTGTGTGTTCAGTGGCATATTTGTGTCACTATTAGTGAAATATATTGGGTCCCAAGGGCCATTTGTGGGCTCAATTCTGTGTTATTTCCATTATTCACGAAGCTGGAATTTGATTAATAGTGGATCGCTTTGGCTTGTTTATTGCAGCATACAGTGTCATGTTTCTAAACTGAAACTGGGTTCTTGGATAGACAGTTGACCTATTTATTGTGCTGAAGTTAGATTATAATTACACTTGTCTTGCCACCCGCCTCCTCCTTCTGACTGTGCTCTTCACACTTTGTCATTCCTTATTTTGTAAGCAGTTAAATCATATTGAAAATGTATAATCCTTGATGCCTTATTAATAACATTATTTTTTTTCCATTTGTGATTCTAAGGAGTCTCCAGCATCCCAACATTCTCCAGTGTTTGGGTCAGTGCAGTGAGAGTATTCCCTTTCTGCTGGTCATGGAGTTCTGTCAGCTGGTGAGCACCACGACCATGTAACCTAAATCCCATAATCTCAGAAGTAAATAATGCTTCATGTGAATTAAAGCATCACTGTCTTTTCCATGATTCAGGGTGACCTCAAAAGGTACCTAAGAGCCCAGAGAAAGTCAGATGGCATGACCCCTGACCTTTTAACACGCGACCTGTTGACCCTGCAACGCATGGCACTGGAGATCACCTCTGGGCTTTTGCATCTTCATGAAAATAACTATATTCACAGGTCAGCAAAGACACCATTGTCACTTCTATTCAGCACGTTCTATTTATAGCAAGTTTACAACCAACTGTACTTTCACACCAGGCTGCTCAACTAATGTTGAGCCCATATTTTGTCCTGATGCTTTTTAACTCCGCAACAGATGCATTAGGGCGAATCAGTTCAGTTTTGAGCCTCGTGAATACTGCACAATGGTGATATAAGATCAGACAATTTCCCTCACACTATGCAGCCACCTCGTCTCCCTTTATCTGTGCCTCTTTCTCCATGTCTTGCTCTCCCTGCCTCTAGTGATTTGGCTTTGAGGAACTGCCTTCTCACCTCAGACCTCACTGTAAGAATAGGCGACTATGGTTTGTCGCACAACCATTACAAGGTATGTTTTGTTAGCTAAGTGTCTATGAAGCGTATTATCAGTGTAACACATTGTAATTTGATATTATTTGTGTCAACAAGCACACACATGGTCTTTGTTTCTAGATATGGATGCAAAAGAGGAATTTGCTTCCTTTCACTAGACTAGAGCCAACTAGCATTAAAAATGTTCTTATTCTCTCGTATTCACGTCTGGAAACCATGTGACACTGGCGATGAAGTTAAAATGAAGCCTGTAATGTTTTAATGTGCCACCTCAGGAGGACTACTATTTAACACCAGATAAACTGTGGATTCCGCTTCGCTGGATTGCACCAGAGCTGCTGGAGGAATTCCGTGCTGGACTGATAGTCACTGACCAAACTAAAACAAGCAATGTGTGGTAGGATTCTTTGTGACGAGTGCTTTTTTCCATTTCTACGTAGTGATGTCACCCTGTTTTGAAAGTCTCTCCTCACTCGGGATCTGAATGTCGCAGGTCGCTAGGAGTGGTGATCTGGGAGTTGTTTGAATTCGGCGCTCAGCCACACAGACACCTCAGTGATGAAGAGGTTCTCACCTTTGTCATACGTGAGAGACAAATCACACTAGCTCAGCCCAGGCTCAAACTCTCCCATGCAGACTACTGGTTAGTATGGCCTTCGTTGTAATAGAAGCAGGTTCTTGATCATTCAGCTCCGGACTTTTGCCTAAATGTCTGTAAATATCTGTCTTTCCAAAATGATCTCCGCAGGTATGAGGTCATGCAGTCCTGCTGGCTTCCTCCTTCTCAGCGTCCCACTGTCTCTGAAACCTTCATCCTCTTGTCCTCCCTCCTTGCTGCAGAGCAAGATACATGTCGGAGAAGTGTGAGGGATGAAGAGGATGAGGAGGAATATGAGGAAGAGGAGGACAGAGGGAGAGGTGGAGAAAGTGAGGAGTCTTTTGAGAGACGATGGGACTCCTTACGTCCACCAGCCTTCCAGTCTGCAGCAAGCGAGCGACAGCGAGGGAGGGATTATGGAAGAGATGGTGATGGGTACCGGGGGGGGAATGGCATTTCATACCCTCTGTTGGACCCTGTAGAGCACACAATCGCTCCCTCCTCCTCTGAGCTTGATGACATCCTGACAGTGACAGAGACCAGCAAAGGGCTAAACTTTGAGTATTTCTGGGAAAAAGCCCATGGGAGGAGGGGTTACAGACCTCTGCCTCCACCCCAGCCAATCCCCACCCCCAGTTCAAGTAACAGGCAATCCTTGGACACGCCCACTGTTGTCCCGGTAATCAGCGCTCGCAGCCCTTCGCTTGCCAGTGAATATTACATCCGACTGGAGGAGCACACGCCCCAGGATCAATCTCCTACTCTTACAGGAAAGTGTCCCACTCTAAGGGTAGACTCCACATGCCCCGGAGACGTGGAGCTTGTGGACATTCGCAATCGAAAGGTGGAGTTTGGACGAGGCACAACCCAAACTGTGAGATCTAGTGAGGTCCAGGTCCTTGTGCCAAACACAGGCCTGGTGGAGTTCAGCAAGCAGAACTCGAACAGAGTTACGGACTTTGCAGTAGTAGACGTAGAAGAAAACGAGATGGAAGGAAGACCTAATTCGATCTCTGGACCATGCCTTGTTTCACAAGCTCCCCTCCTGCCACCAAAGCCCCATTCCTTTTCTACAGGCAGCCAGCTCCACTCACGTCCCCTACCAGCTCCACCAATTGTGTACAATCGACCTCTTGGACTGCCTCACTACCCCAGCACAGGAGACCCAGTGCTGAGCAGCGGCTCAACGTCACAGACTAACTTTGATCACTTAGGGTTACACCGTTCCCGTCACCCTTTTCCTCCTTCACCCTCTCTCTCTCCCTCCATACCCCCGTCATTAGGTTGCCAGGCCATGTTCCCACCACCTCAAACCTGTCCTCCGCCACTTCCTCCACACTACAGAGTCCAGCGTGCTCCATACCACAGTTATACTGGAGATGGCTACTCCAGTCACTCCAACACGTTGCACTTACACAGAGACCCACTATCCTGTGACTACCCTGACAAAAGGGCGCCCAACAAAGGAATGAGTCGCTCTCGGTCCTTGTGTTATTCGCGGGGAGGTTCAGACACTTTCTCGCAAAACCAGGAATCGCCTGTTCACAGAGACTTGTCTTATCCGATATTGACACGGTCCCAGTCCATGATCCCGAAGATAGACAGACTGTCCTCTTCTAGCCCGGCATACTCAGATGAGGATGAATCCCCATTCATGTCCCCATCTAGACCTTATGGTGGGACAACCATTCAACGCACCTGCCTGGTTGATGACCCTGACCCTGCCACAGCTGAACTCTTCTCCCGGGGGATGAAACGCACACAGTCCCGTCTCTCCACCATACTCCCCGCCATCTGGAAGGAAGATGCCGAAATGCAGAAAAAGGCTGAAGATGTGATGAGGAAGTCCCCCTTACACCTCTTCCTGACTGAAATTTCCAGTGGCAATGAGTCTACTGACTCAAAGTCAGACGAGGCACCATGGAGAACAGAGAGCACCTTGGCCAATGAAAACGAGAGGCCCGTGAGCATCCACTGTCCTGTTGGAGGGATGCAACGCTCCAAGTCTCTCGTGACCGAGCTGAGTCACACAGGAAGGCCTCTGAGAGCAGACAGAGACGGCCTGAAGGACACCACTGGTCAGAAGGACTTGTTTCTGACTGAAGTTGACACTGGAAAGCCACATGGCGAGGACACATGTGTGGATCCCTGCTGCAATTCCTCATCCCACACTTGCAGCAGATCCACTGGTTTACCATCTTATGATGAGGCATGGGAGTCCATCTCAAAAGGAATGAGGAGGTCTCAGTCCCTGCTGATAGACACTGGGAGGGCAGAGTATGATCCCAAAAAGGTGGAAATGACCAGAGAAGAGTTTTTGAAGGAGATTCAGTCTGCTGAGACATTTTTGACTGAGATTATATCAAGACAGCGGATGCAAGAGGACGCCTTGTCATCAACCCCCACAACTCCTGAATATGAGTCAATATGCATAGACCCAGATTCCACGAACACTATAACATTCCAGTCAGAGAAACATCCAGTCGGCAAAAGCAGCTGCCAGGATGATCAAAAAGAAGCGATTTATGCCCAAGTGACCAAGCGTTCGAAGCGGAGTGAGATCAAAGTGACTCTGCGTCCAGAAATTCCAAAATTACAGATCAGTTTAGAAAAACATGCTGCCAAATTTGAACCGAGAAGCTCTTCAGATGTAACCAGCCCTGCCGGCTCACAGGATGTAGGTGTAGCAGTCCACCAACTGAGCACATGCTTGGAGAGTCAGTCACCATCAGGGTTTCCGAGTCAGACAAGCAGCTTCATATTGTCAGAGGTCGTGCCAAAAAATGGTCTTCTTCTGGACCAAAGCTCTCATGAAACGAAAGACATTGTAAATATAGGTGAGGACGTATCGAGAGGAACTGGTGACACATGTACACCAGCTAATACTCAAGCTGATCCATCTCTGGACAGTTCCATTATACAGATGAAGAATGAGACAAAACGATTAGAAAGTGAAGAGGTAGAAGACAGAGTTGATCTGTTCAGCAAAGCACAGTCATGTTGCAGTAAAATGGAGACAAATGGAAGAAGAGTTGTCAGAGAGGCAGATGGTGGTGTATTAGGCTCTAAAAACGAAGGACATTATTCCAGTTGTCAAGACCAAACAGTATCATTGGATGCACCAACACCAGCAGAATCTCAGATTGTCAAAGAGGGGCATTCAGTCCATCTATCTGAAACCAAACCTTCAGATGGATGTGGTGAGGTCACTCCTGACATTACTTCTATTCATGATAATTGCACAGGAGTTATTCCTGATCAGATTTTGTCGTATTCTCATCATGGTTACACCAAAAGCACAGATGTTGAAATCAACGGAGGTTCTTCATTAATGCATTCTATAATAAATGTACAGCCTCAGAAAGAAAGTGACCCCATTTTATCCTTCGGGGAGCCACTGCCATTGGCTTGGGAGCCAAATTCTGATCACTCGCTGTCAACTCCAACAGACTCTGCCTTCTCACCCTTAACGTCCAGCTCCTTGGACTGTCTCACACCAGGAGACCCATTTGTCAGTGGCGGAAACAGTGGGTGGAGGACGCTTGGAACAGACACCCCACATCGAGACTCTGCCTATTTTTCAGACAGCGACTTGGAAGCAGGAGATGGTCTGATGCGAAGAGGGGGAGAAGGACCAGGCTTGTCACGGCCCGGCAGCGGCCGAAGTTCAGAGAGAGGAGCGTTGATGGGAATCGAGGAAAAAAACGAGGTTGAGGAAGACAAGCAAAATAAGGCGGGAAATAAATATGAAGATCAGGGAAAAGATGGTGGATGTTTTGGAGAGAATGTGACAGAAATAGAGGGAATAATCATTGCTCAAAAAGCATGTGACATAACAGATGTGACTGGAAGTCATTCCTCAGAAATGACCTGTGGTGCTGAAAACAATAGCCACCTATCCAAGGGCACGCAAGCTGAAAGTAACACTGAATTCATTGCCAAGCTCTTCTCCTCTCTTGATGATGAACCCCTCAAAGGGTTTCCGTACTGCTCTAATACCCAGCAGAGTTATGAAGTATTCGCTCACATTGATGATTATCCTAACAAAGAAGTGATGATGCCGGACTTTCAGAGAAAAGAATGTCCAGAAGCTGCCATTCTACACCACTCTCAACAAAAGGAACGAGGACAGAGTGTTGAAAATGTCACAGGAATCGGGTCACATTTGCCATTAATTGAGACTATAAAGCCAGAACACTTACAATGTGAAAAGAATAAAGATGAAAGGTTTAGTGAAGAACATGACGGCTGCCAATCCAGGCTACCCAGTGTCCACAGTGTCCAAAAAAGTGGAACAGCACCCAACTACATGCAGATGCACTGTGATGATTGCACTGGGGACACCATCTGTAATGCCCTCTTGTCAAAAGAGTACGTTGACGTGCCCACAAGCGATCAAAGGCTCGAGCTGGAAGATGAGGCCACTGAGCTTGGTCTGAGAAACCTTCACGACGTAGAAGAAGGTGAGGGGTTGAAGGCAAAGTCAGAGATCGAAAAGCAATTAGCTGCAGGAGAGCTGTGCTTCTCCATGAAGGAAGTTTTACAGTGTGAGAAGAAAACACCGGAGACGCAAACACAGGAACCTGATGGAGAGAGTTCTGAGGGATGCACCAACTGGCAGTCCGAGTGTCTCGGGCAGACTGGTGAAGAGCTCTGGAGGAGTGTTAAAGGGGAGGAGGAGACGGGAGGAGTTATGAGTGGAGAGCTGGACTGCCACAGGTTTCAACAGGGACAGCAGGACCTCTGGCCCGTTGAAAATGACCAGTGGGCCACTGCAGAGCTCCAGGAAGCCGAAGCCGAACTTGGTTCTGAGATTTTTTCAGGATCCTGCAAAGAGTCTTGGGAGGGAGAAGAAGAGTTGTTGGTCGGCCATGAATTCTGGGGAGCTGAAATAAATGATGAGCTTGCAGAGAGTGAACCTCATCCTGCAGCTTTGCAGAGATGTGAGGGCAATTTTAATGATGAGAGGCAAGGACAGTGTGATTGGAATGAATCTGAAAAGCAGTTGTTTCCAGCACAAACAATCACCAATTACGATGTTCAAAAGTCTCCAAGTGAAATGTTTTTCGAAGGAAACCTGGTACAACAGGAAGAAAACATTGAAAATCCAGATCTGGAACATACAATGCGAGCACATAGTAGAGACTGTGAGGAGGTAGAAAATGTGGAGAACCCAGGGCAAGAAGTTCACACCTTGGACATAGTCCACAGTAACAGTGGAATTCAGGGTGGGGTAGGACATGGTGCAGAGGAAGAGAATGAAAATTTCAACAAATTTGCAAGTACAAAAGCTGGAAACATTTCATCGTTCATGAATGGGGGTGAAGTTATAGAGACTAAAGAAGGACAGAAGGAATATATTTTCCCTTTGGATGACGACTGTAGTTCACCCAAAATAGCTGAATATCAACCGTCAGATGTGGGAGGCACAGAACATCCGATCCAGGCTCCAGAACAGAACAGTGCACAGGACGCTTTCCCTGATGGCAATAAAGGGCCATGTTCAGACGACCCATCTTGCCCTAGTCTCACCAACAGAGCTGATGCGGGACATTGCAAGATGCATAGTAATAATGTTCTTTATTCATCTTCGGAACTGATGTCTGAGGACATTTTGCATTCTGAGTCTGCATCCCATTCAGGCCAAAGCCCAACGAGTTTCCCCAACGTTGTGCATCACATAGAAATCAAGGTTAACACAAACACAGACCTTATTTTAGAAGGTAAGAGGCCAGATTACAGCGCTGGTAGAGAAAGGGATTTCCCCGCTTCTGTCGACCAACTGTCCCAAACCTTTTCGGTCAACAACATCGGTAGTAAGGGGTTTTTAGCGAACACAAGCTTCGTACCCGAGCCGTCCGTGGAGCCGTCGGATCTGTGCATTGATCCGAACCAATTGGAGGCGAACAACATCAGCGAAGGCAGCAAAAGAAATGAATCCCACAAGTCTTCCCTTCCGTCATTCTCTCAGTGTTCTCTGAATTCCATCCCTGAGCTGCTGATTTCTGAGTGGAAAGATTTAGAGGAGGAACCCCTGGAGGACTTTGAAAAACTGGAGCAGTTGTGCCGCATCTCAGAGGATGAGGATCTCTTCCTGGAAAATCTGGAATTGCTAGAGTCCTTGAAGAAGAACACAGAGCAAAGATCTAGGAAAAGAAGCGATGGAAGTGGAGAGAAAATGAGTAAAATTGAAGACATGTTTTCAGAATCAGAAGGAAATAAACACATAGAGCTCAGAAATGAGACTTTGTCGGCCATGTCTGATCCAATGGGGAGATGCATTGTATCTGCACAGAATGACGCCTCCGAATTTCCTAACGCTTGTAGCAGTGTCAGTCTTTCAGCAGAAGTTACTGATGTAGAGCAAACTCCACTGAGCCGTTCACCTAGTCAAACCTTGCTGTCCAAAAAGCCCACCAAAAATGGATTAATGATGCAGGCAAGTTGTGACGCCAACCCTGTATACATTAATGATGTCCCGAGTTGCCAGTCTATGGACAAATTCCAGTAACAGTCTCTTTGCCTTTGGTTTAGGTGTGTGAAGAAAGACTACAGTACACCCTTAGCGAGAACATCAAAACCAATGTTCTGTGGGGACCCACGGTCAGTGACAGCGTCATTCTGCGCCCATGGGGAGAGCCTGATGCTGACCTGGGAGGGAACAGTGTTGACCTCCTGGACAGCGAGAGGTAAGAAGGTATTTAAAGGACAATGAGTAAGAAGATAGGTTGGAGTTTAAATGCAATTTTAGGTTTCATGACATTAAAATTCCCTCAGCCTGTCTGTGGTTAGCTCTGGAATTTGACCCCTTATGACATCATACGGGGAAAGGCTTCCTCACTTGTATAGACAGCTCTTCCCCACGCCCCGCCTCTCGTCTCCTCATTTCCATTTAAAGCCACAGACACAGAAACAGGGCATCCTGGGGAAACCTCATTGTGAGAGACTGGACACCAAGACCGATATAAAAGCAAAAGTTCATGTCATGGGACCTTTAGGATTTTTAAAGTATTCCTACATTCCTTGAGGTCAGTGATTGATTAAATACATTTTCCATAGGGTACAACAGACACCTTCAGATGAGACTTCTTTGGCAGAAGGGAGTATTGAAGCATCAAATGAACCTCTGACAGTGATTGAACAGCCTGAGGTTACACCCTCCTTACCTGCTGCAAACCAAGCAATGAAAGGTCATTTTCATGTCAGTACATTTTTACATAAACCTAATTAACATAAACTAACCTCATTTTAATAATCCTGTCACACAGCCAAACTCGCTCGTCTGTCCCTCTCCCTACCTCCACTTGCTCTTTCGTTACCTCTGCCTAATCCCAAAGTGGGATTTTGTGAAGGGCGAGAAAAGCGGAGTGGAAGAAGGAGAGGCCCGTCAACAGGAAGTGACCCTGATGATGATGAAGAGGAACAGGATGATGAGGCGTTAAGGAGGGTGATTGTTGTCACTGAGACAGACACAGATAAGAGAGTTGGGTTGCGCAGTTTGCTGAAATCACCACGAGAACCACTAGACAAAGAGAACAGGGACAAAGGGAGAAACGTATCGTTCTTCGATGATGTCACTGTCTACCTCTTTGATCAGGTAATATTTTTATTAAATATGTCTGTGAAATTTCTGTCAAAATTACAATGAACATTTTCCTCGTATAATTTGTGTGTCTGAATTACTAGGAAACTCCAACTAATGAGCTCAGTTCAGGTTCTGTTCCTACTAGCCCTTCTCAGCCTGGCAAACCATCTCAGATTGATGGGCTTGGTGAGTTTTTCTTTTATTTGTACAACAAAATATTTAGATTATTTCATCATTTTTCTACCTGTATGTATTACAAGAGTAATACATGGAACTAGAACTTGGAACCATATAATTATAATACATTTTATTTTTAATCAAGGCAGTTTGCCTCACAGCATGAACCCAAATACATAACTATTCAAATTCAAATTATATATGCCACACTGTAATATTTGTATAACATATCATATAATATAATAATCATATAATATATGCCACACTGTAATTTTTTTACTATTTTCACTGCTATTGTTGTTTTCAAAGTACTAAGGATTACATATTTAATTAGAATATGGGGCTGAATTTGTTCATCTTTTTCCAATCAGGGGGAAGCAAGACCAGCAGGACTAGAGACCACTCCCTAAAGCCCAAATCACCTTCTGGATCGAGCCGTGTGACACCATCTCGTTTCACTGTTAGCCCAGCAGATGACCCTCACATTTAATCTTGGCCAGTTTTAACACAGAAGGCTAAGCAAATAAAAGAACTCCGTTCAAAGTTCTGCTAGTACCATCACAAGTCTCAGATGTTATTTTTATCTTCAGAGTGGCTCCCCTCGTTGTATTCCAGGGTTTACCTGCTTCAGGGCTGTGGGCGTCATGTAACCAAATCCCTGCAAAACCACGTTATTAAAACTCACATTGCTGAAGAGTCTGAAATCTGTCAAATCTTAAACGGACCACAGCTATGCAATGGGAGTGTTGTCGTGTACCAGCTTGTAGTTCTCTGCATATTTTAAGGCACTTTCTTTCAACATTGCCCAGCTGTATGCAAGCTTGGACTAATATGCTTACATTTGTACATTTGTTCTCATTGCAGTCAGCCAACTTTTTAGGCTACAGTTGGGAGGGGTCGGTCTAAAAGTGCAGTACTCACTTGCTATTTGTATAAATGAATTAGAGTTGTTCTTACAGGTGTATACAAACTTTTGGAGCTATTCATTTTAGATGTATTCTTAGAATGCATGGAAATTAACACGATTATTTATTAATTCATTCATTTATTTATTTATGAGTAAAGGTTGCACTGTT
Source organism: Denticeps clupeoides (assembly GCF_900700375.1). NCBI lineage: Eukaryota > Metazoa > Chordata > Actinopteri > Clupeiformes > Denticipitidae > Denticeps > Denticeps clupeoides. The sequence continues at coordinate 33,451,139 of NC_041711.1, read as the reverse complement.
GTTTTGAAATTAATTGTTGTGCAAATACAAAATTTGTTTGTTTGTTAATGTAGGCCATTTTGGCCCATTAATACCCCAAAACAAACCATGATATTTCCCCGCACTTCAAATGCTTTTAAATACTTTATATTGGTTGTCTTTTTTAGCTGTTGTTATGTATGTCTTCTATTGTGTCTGTTTATAAATGTCATTTTTTTCAGTGCAAATTGTTTTTATGTTCACCATAATTTATGTTCAAAACAATAATGTAGCTTAGCATGGTAAAATGAAATCTGCAATTACATTTACCAGTCTATTTGTTTTCATTTTGTACAAATTGCCATTTGACAATTTTCAAATTCATTTGTTGAGTCTCTTTCTCTGTTCATTGAAATACTGTATTGTTTAAATTAAAGTTTCATGGGATACTGTATAAAACGAGGGAGTAAGAACGTGAAAACTGTGAAACATTTATTGATTTGTTTGAAAACTAAACTGATAAACAATAAATTGTTCTGTCTTATAAAGTGGTGTTTGCTGACATTATTCGAATTCGGTTTTGGCGACCCCTTGCGGTAGCTGCCGAACTGGCTCAACATCACAGCCCGGTTTATAATATTATTGTGTATATGTTTGATAAACTCGAACAGTTAGTCGTTTACCTATTTGTTCTATAATTCCGTGTTCTATAATTCTTTATAATATGCAATTAATTGCGAAAAATGGCCGTAACTCGTGCTTCCATGCTGAACACCAAATCCCAGCATGCAGTGCGTCACCACGTCAACGTGTGACGAATATTTATTGCGCCTGGACGGCCCGCGAACGTTTGGAGGATGTGTTAGCGTTAGCTTAATAACAGCAGGTCGCCTTTCTTCAGCTCTCGTCCACGTTAGACGACCCTGCGAAACTTGAAAGGTACGTTGCACCGCGGCCTCGACTGTTTAATATAACGTCGGTGTGCTTTTTGTACACCGTTACGTGCACCGAAACTAGTGTAGTAGCATCTAGCGCCGTGGTGGAGTCGAATTCGGCGTTGTCGGCTCCAGGTTATTCCAGCTTTATAATACATTCTTTGTAACAACCGTTTTCGCCCAACGTTTTGGCATAAGTTATCCTCCAGTTTTGAATAACCTTAAGTGTCGTTTCTAGAAATAAAGTTTTATGGCCTCTGCTCCACTCGTGCTTGTAAAGTGAAGCCCGTGGTTTGATTCCAGATGTCTTTGGCTGACGAGTTGCTGGCTGACCTGGAGGAGGCTGGTGATGAGGGGGAAGATGGGCTCTACCCAGGCGGTGAAAGTGATGGGGAGGCCGGTGAGCGGGGGGCGCAGGGCGGCTTGGAAGACATTCCCGAGGAGATGGAGTTGGACTACAGCGGGGCGGAGAGCGTCACGTCCATAGCTAAACTCCGCCACAGCAAATCTGTGAGTCGTTCCGTCCGTCAGTCATTCCGCTTCATTAATCGGATCAAATAATAATGCTTGCTTGCCTAACACAGTTTTCAGAAATCATGGAGAAAATTTCGGAATATGCTGGAAAACAGCGCAAGAACTCTGAAGGTAGGTGATTCGTTGCTTTATGGAAGGCCGAACGTGCAGTGTGTGCTGGATGCAGGGATTACCTTCTCTCCTCGCCTGTTTTTCAGTGGCCGGTCCGGTTGAAGCGGACCCCGAATACCGACTGATTGTTGCAGCCAACAACCTGACTGTGGAAATTGACAATGAAATTAGTGAGTTGGGCCGACATAATATTTGTTTTTTTTTTTTTTTTTTTTGTTTTTTTCTAAAAATACAGCAGTTAACATTAAACACTTATTCTTTTTTGCAGACATCATTCACAAATTTGTACGTGACAAGTACTCCAAAAGATTTCCAGAGCTTGAGTCTCTGGTGCCAAGTGCGTTGGATTATATCAGGACTGTTAAGGTAAGCCTGTAAAAGTTTTATTTTAAGTAAAGAAAGGTTATATGTCTGTGGAAGTGATGAACACTCTTTTTCTTCTTGTTCTTGACAGGAGCTGGGCAATAACCTGGAAAAGTGCAAAAATAATGAAGCTCTTCAGCAGGTCCTGACCAATGCCACTATAATGGTGGTCAGTGTCACTGCCTCCACCACCCAAGGGTGAGTGGATCCTTTAAGGTTAAAGCAGCCTGTGAGAATTTGACCTCTCGATTTAGCAGTTGGGAAAGTTGCACGAAAGTTGCACGTGTCCCCCCATCCCCTAGGGTTCAGAAAGGCTTCAAATCTGAATGTCTTATTTAAATTATTGTACATTCCAATTATGATATAAAGAGCAGTGCTGGAGCATGAGGGTTATAGACCTTTTACTCTTTTAATCTGCACTTGTGAATAATTCTCATTTCCTAAGTAATACTTTGAAAGAAGGTGAGAGGACTGGGCACAGCACTGATTTACTATTGCAGTTAATGTATTGCATATTTCTAAAATAAAGTATCTAGCTCGACTTGCTTGAATTTGGCCGTCTGGAGTAGAGACTTCACTGTCACTCCAGTGTCAGGCATTGCAGTTGTGCTGCTGTGGGATGCAGAATCTGTTTTCCCATGATTCAGCCATTCTTTCTTTGTTGTTAATGTAGTATTTGCTGACAGTAGGAACCCTACTGTCTCCGGTACTGCAGTTACAGGTGAACATTGGTATTGCAGTGATGTATACAGGTGCTGCACGCTTTTGTAATAAGAGGAGTCGACAATTTTTCACCTAGTGGTTTGAGTCCTAGTTTTTGAGGGGGTACTTTAGAATCTATTAATCGACTAAAATATGGTTTCCCCAGATCGTTGCTTGGGGAGGACGAGCTGCAGCGGTTGGAAGAGGCTTGCGACATGGCCCTGGAGTTAAACCAGTCAAAGCACAGGATTTATGAGTATGTGGAGTCCAGGATGTCATTCATAGCCCCTAATCTGTCAATCATTGTAGGGGCTTCAACTGCTGCTAAAATCATGGGTGAGCTATATGGGATTGAATGAATATTTTATATATATACACACACACACACACACACACACACACACACACACACCCACGCATGTTTTTAGTGTCTAAATGTTTTAATGGGACCATTTACCATGTACCTAACATCTTTATTGGTTGAGAGGAATCCTTTGAGGGGGTCACTGTCTCATAATAATGTCATTGTGGTTAATCTCCTTTAAATGACATTTTGCTAATTGCATTGTTTTCTGAATTTTCTTAGTAAGAGTTCTTTCTTGTAAAATAAATGTTCTCTTTTTCTGTATTATCTTTTTAGTATAAAAATGCCAAAAGTGGGGGTATTGTAGTTCTGGTGGTTAATTTCCTGCTGGCATCTCAGTCAAGCCTCATCACTCAGAACTGATTGTTTTTGCCATGTTCTCTGCAGGCATTGCTGGCGGTCTGACTAACTTATCTAAGATGCCTGCATGCAACCTGATGCTGCTGGGAGCCCAGCGCAGGACTCTCTCTGGCTTCAGTAGCACCTCCCTGCTCCCGCACACCGGCTTCATCTACCATTGCGATGTGGTGCAGACTCTACATCCTGTGAGGCTTCACTTGCTAGAGCGCTCAAATTAACGGTGTATGGAACAGAGATTTTATTTTATTGTCACGTTCGGTCTTTTTCTCCAGGACCTGAGGAAGAAAGCAGCTCGCCTCGTCTCTGCTAAGTGTACATTAGCTGCCCGGGTGGACAGTTTTCATGAGAGCCAAGATGGAAAGGCAAGGTCACATTTTCAATAAAACAGTCTGTCAGGTTATACACTTGCATAATTCATGCTCCTCATGCACATTTGTGCTTAGGTGGGATACGACTTGAAAGAAGAAATTGAAAGGAAGTTTGATAAATGGCAAGAACCTCCGCCAGTAAAACAGGTGAAGCCTCTACCAGCTCCACTAGATGCACAGAGAAAGAAGAGAGGAGGCCGAAGGTATGACCGCTCTCGTCTTCTTCTTTATTATTCCGTCATTTAGCCACGTCATTTTTCATGAATTTGTTCTATTTATTTTTCTTTAACCCCACCAGGTATCGTAAGATGAAGGAGCGACTCGGCCTGACTGAGATCAGAAAAAATGCCAACCGAATGACTTTTGCTGAGGTGTGTTTGAACCCGTAATTCCATCATTTGTTGGCTAATTAAGTGTGTTGCTATGTTGTGATGGGATATTATGCAGCATTGTAACGTTCCTGTGACTGCACAGATCGAGGATGATGCATATCAGGAGGACCTGGGCTTCAGCCTTGGACAGCTGGGCAAGTCAGGCGGCGGAAGAGTGAGACAGGCACAAGTCAATGAAGCCACCAAGGCCCGGATATCCAAATCCCTACAGGTAATAAAGAGTCATATTATAGCTCTGGCACACCAGAAAATTGTTAACCTTCAGATCTCGTAATTCTCTGCCCTTCACGTCTATAGAGAACATTGCAGAAACAAAACATGGTCTATGGGGGGAAGTCCACAGTCAGAGACCGATCCTCAGGAACCAGCTCCAGCGTTGCCTTCACCCCGTTACAGGTAAGATTTCTGTAGGTGTATTATTTCTCAGAAGCCAGTCTTTCGGTGTTTAATGTTGATAGTTCGTTTTAGGGATTTTATGCTTTCAGACTCACCTTGTTCACTTGTAGTCATTTCATTCATTTCTTGCAAGGGTTCAGTCAAGGAGCATGTGCCCCTTTCCCATCACATGGCACAAGTTAATTTATTTAAAAAATAAATCGGTGCAGCAAGACTTATAAAAGCAGTGGTTTTTGTAAGAGCTGCAGTTTGAGGAATAGTGGAACTAGACACGCGGTGCTGCGGGTTCTACTTCCATATTCCAGCACCTCTGTAAGCATGTAAATTGCATCTGATCTATGCTGGAACGTTGGAAAGTTGGTTAAGCTTTCAGGGTTGTCATACGTTTAGTTAGACTTATTATTATTATTATTATTATATATATTTTTTCAGTGAACATATGGTCATGAAAATTTGCCTTAGTCATTGAAAAGTCATGGAAATTCTTCTTTAAAAATGTATAAGAACCCCGTGTTCTGTCATGATCTCCTCAGGGCTTGGAGATTGTGAACCCTCAAGCTGCAGAGAAGAGGGTGGCTGAGGCCAACCAGAAGTATTTCTCCAATATGGCAGAGTTCCTCAAGGTCAAGAAGGAGGGAGAAGGCAAGGAGTGAGGAAGGGATCTCACACACACACACACACACACACACACACACGCGCGTGGATTAGTGTATGAATCGCACATTGATGCCATTTGTGGAAATTTTTTTTTTCTATTTTATTTTCCAGCCGTGCTTTGATTTTTGTAGATATTCATTTGATTGCATGTTTTAATAAAACCTGCTGAATGACTGACATGGGAAGAATCAGTGATATCACTTTATTTCAAATCAGATATTATAAACCAAGGCATTGTTATTATGTGTGACTTTGAAACTCTTGTTACGTGCAACTAACTAAGACTACACCCTACATAACGCTCTCCACATTTATACATTACAACTGGTTCAGATAGCTTTTACTTACAAACATGGGCCAGAGGCTGAAGTTTCTAATATTTTTTTTTTTTTTTTTTTTTAACTGGGATATTGGTTACTCTATTGTGAAACTTCATTACTATGCTAAGTGAAAACTAAATTTACATTTCAGAGAGTCCGGTTTCTTATTGACAAGTGTTTAACTAGCTGGCTGTACTAATGCACATGCTCTAATACTTTCTTTCTTTCTCCCAATTAAATCAAATGTATTGCAAATGATTATTCATTAAATGCGATCTGTAAGTAACAGTTAATGGTGGTGTACCCACCATGAACCCCCTCCTCTATCATGAAGCATGTGCCAGCTTCCAGCACTAGCCTTGGTGACTGAACAGCTCCATATATTCAGACTGTACAGGCGTACGGGGCAGTGGTGGCCTAGCGGATAATCAGAAGGTTGCCGGTTCGAATCCTGAGCTGCCATGGTGCCACTGAGCAAAGCCCGGGGAGCACACACTGCTCCCCGGGCGCCTGTCATGGCTGCCCACTGCTCACCAAGGGTGATGGAATAAATGCAGAGGACAAATTTCACTGTGTGCACAGTCTCCTGTGCATCACATGTGACAATCACTTCACTTTCACTGCACTGTGCTGAAATTCATGGTGCATTAATCACAGTGGCAGTTGTACTGAAAGACAGAGACCTGTTCACAAAAGTATTTTATTGAAATTTTACAATCCTTTTTTTTTTTTTTTTCCTCATCTCCTTACTGAATGGCATATCACATGCTATCCTGACAAAGTCAAAATGCAAGGACAAAAAAAATTTACTATACACAATTCTGTATGATTTTTTGGAGAGAAATTCACATATTGCCTCAGCTGCCGTTTCCTTCCATATGCCAAAAATATTTTTCTTTAAAATTTCTACACAGTTTTGTAACTTATTCTTTTGAAATATATATTGTGGCTTTTCCCTCCAAAAAATGAAGGAAAATAAAAAAAAAAAAAAAAAAAAAAAAAAAAAGGGGGGGGGGGGGGGGGGGGGGGAGAGACAAAACTCACTTAGGATAATTCTTTAGCTAAGAGGAAGGTTTAAAAGCAATTGAACACTGAGCAAGAGGGAACAATTATTAATATTTTTAGGTAATATGATGCTCCTATTAGGACAAACAATAAGGACTTTGTGACCAATATTTCAAAAAATGAAGTCATACAAGGGTGGGAGGTTTCTAAATATTCCAGAACACACACAGCTTCCGCGTGACAAAAAATATTTTTACCACAACAACCTACGTGACTTGCTGTTAACGAGAGAAAGGATAACTTCTTTAATCCATTTCAACTCCTTTATTTCTTGCCTCTCACTACATATTCGGTTTGATGCAAGATCTTAACCCTTGTACCAAGTCGAACAAAAACAGCATCAAAAACACAACACTGAGATTATTAATCTAGGTGCAGTAATCCATATTTATGCAACAAAGAGAGGAGGCAGAGTAAAATTCAATTGCATAGCAATTTAATTAACATCTCCTCCTCCACAGGAAAAGCCCTGTGGTGTGCCAACAACGGGGCAGGCTATATTAACAAGTAAGAAATGCTTCAATAAAATATCCAGCTAGTGCTCACAGTAAATCTCAGTTTTTTCTGGTCTAAATAAGATGGATGTTTTTTTTTTTTTTCCTTGTTCAATTTTTTTCCACTTTTGTGCTAAGCAATGACAGAAGGGGGTTTCATTAAAAACAAAACCAAAGGCGAGGGGGAAGAGAAAAAAAAAAAAAAATCAAGACCGCAAAGGGAGGTTTAAATGTTTATATGTAAACAGGCACTCGAGCCCCTCCCCTCTCTCGCTCTCCTTTAAAAGAAAGGCCTACTTTACATCCAACTTAAACCACGGCATGGAGTTTAATCTCGGAATGTCGACAGCAGCACGTTCTCCATTGTAGCCTTCTCCCTTTCTCTCTGTCAAATCACGTCGGTCTATCTTTGTCACTGCAGGTCCCGGTCCTCTAGGTATCGGTACTCAAATGTGAATCCCTCCTTCTTTCTCTGGCCCCACTTTTCATAGTCAAAGTAAATGTATGTGCCCTGAGAAACAAACGTAAGCAAACGTCAGCATTTACTAACTTGAACGGAATCTTAGGAACAATGTGATTACGTTATCAATACCTGTTCAAATTCGTCTGTGATGGTCTTGGGCTCCTCGTGCCGCTGAAACCACATCATGTACTTTGTGTGAAACCTCCACGACTGCTTCTTCAGAGCTTTAGCTGACAAATACTGGGCCTTTGTTCCCTAAATTAGGAATAAAATATGCATAGAAATGAAATGATTTGCATGTGTAACACAGCGATTATTCAAGTTAGGCCCAGTACCTCCAGGTAGTAGAAGATGAAGAAAAGGGTCTCCGTGGACAGTCTCTGGTAGAATTCGATGGAGTCCGAGAGGTGTGGGGGTATCTGATGGTGGTACGGCAGGGTAGGACACGGGTTCCTCATCAGGTACTGCCTGTGTAGTGATTGGGGATCATAGAGACGATAAAACACCCGAGGAGAAAAATTTAATGTATTTTCTGACGAAGCCATTTTAAACTGGAGTTTTAGTTCCAACTTGAATTCAAGTATGCTTCAAGTGTACACCAAACAGTCCATAAATCATTTATTTAAAAACACATCTAGCCGAACAAACATATGAAGTGTGATGGACACACCAGAAACCCGTGTTTGTACCTTATTCTCTCAGAGTCGGACGGATGAGGCATGTGTGTCCATGCCGACTCCTGCATAGCCTGCTGGTACAGCTGCTCTTTGGATAAAGCGGTGGGGCCCAGTGGACACACACCGAGCGTTGCAGGGAGGCTGACCTCCGACACTGTTTGCTGGGGGGCTACTGGTGGCCCTGGAGGTGCCGTGGGGCCAGAGAATATATCTGAGGGATAAAGGAAGCGCAAAGTACTTCAGTGAATGCTAGCATGGTGTTCAAGGTCAGTGGTTGAAGTATTAAAATGTGAGTATGCGCTACCTCTCTCCTGGAGGTGTAGAGAGGAAATCTCTCCATCCAGTCCCGTTCCCAAAGCAGCCCTTTTTGCCATTGCTGCAAGTGAACTTAACGGCTCTGGAGCCTGAGCGAGAGAGAAAGTATTAGTAGGTTTATTTGAATACTTAAGAATAAAATGAATACAAAAGCAGCAGCAGCAGTTCTGTGAACCACATTTACCTTGATCCCCTCAGAGCTAGGTGTGTAGGAGTGTGGGCCATTTAGCAAGCTGCTGCCCCCAGGGGTGCTGTCCGTGAACGACGGAGATGGCGACGAAGGGGGAAGTGTGATTTTACTCAAAAGACTGGGCCCATTATCCAACCTGAAGGAGTGAAAGAAGCAAGATGATGTGTTTGTATATGAACACATGAATTAACGCATAAACTGGTACGCTACTCACGCCTGGTTGCCTGAGGAACCTAAGGAAGAGGGCTGACTGCACTGTGATTGGCTGCCACTGCTAAGTGTCGAGTCAGATGTGCTGTCCGCTACCACTGAACTGTAACCTTTGGTGACAGATGTTATGCATCTTCAGTTCTTTTATAAAATTTTATCAAAAGTAATAATTAGCCAACATCAAAATATTTCATCCTATTACAGCATTTCAGCTCTGAACAATGAAGTAATTAAAATGGTGGCATATTCATCCTCTCTAGGCAGGTAAAAATGACATGCGGTCCTTACTTGTTCCATTCTGTTTCAGACCGCTGGGTGGTCTGGCCGGAGCTCCGTTACCCCCAACTCCTGTTCCTCCAGCACTGCCTCCATTTCCCCCCAAAATTCCAACACCCGGCCCTGTACCCGGGGCAGCACCCACTGGGCTGAGGGGTACTTGGGGAGCACCAGAGAGGGCCGTCTGCCCTTGGACCAGGCCCAGAATGCCCCCGCTGAGGGAGCCATGCCCTGGACTGGAGCCCAGCAAACCCAGGCCAGATCCAGTGCCATTAGTTGCAGCATTAGCACTGCCCCCTCCAAGCACACCTGTGCTCCCAGAAGGCACAGTTATACTTGTGCTGCTCCCTATAGGACCGCCAGGTGCGCTGCCCACCCCTCCAGCAGCAGCCTGGGCGTAAGGAGCTGGTGTCGACCCTGAAAGCAGCGCAGCCATGGTGTTCATCGAACCCGGCATGCCAGAAAGTCCCAGGCCAGTCATCTGGTTGGCACTGCTGGTCACAGTTACACCACCTTTACCCAGACCAGGTCCCAATCCCAATCCCAGGCCAGAGGCCAAGTTAGGGCCCACAGAGGCCTGGGGCTGAGAGTTTAAGGTGACTGGACCAGGTGTGCTGGAGCTGGGCAAAGACGGAGCAGCAGAAGTGGGAAGGATGGGGTGGCTGGGAGGGCTGGGGGTGCTGTTGGAAGGGACTGATGTGGAACCGATTTTCGACTGGCTCTGCTGCTGCTGCTGCTGCTGAGACTGCTGGGATTGTGTCTGAGGAGGCTGTTGCTGCACAGCATTGCTGAAGCTGCCCAGGAGATTGTTTCCTCCAGGCACAGATGTTACCCCTCCGACAATTGTGGCCATGGAGACAGAAGAGGAGGATGAACCAGACGATGCAGAGGAAGAGAACGATGAAAGCAAGGGATTTCCATTCTTCACAGGTGACTGCAAAATAACAAATTACACAGACATGACATACCTGCTCCTTGGAAACTAAAATAACTTTTTATACATTCTGAAAAACCCTATCAAATCAAATGTTTAATGACAAATGACAGAATTCACACACTCACCTGGCTGACTTCACTATCTGTGGAGCGTCCCCTCTTTTTATCATCCTCTGAGTTCTCCTGAAACACACACTTCTCATTTACTTCTGTTACTTTCTAGGATAGTTCCGAAGGTGGCATTGGAAAAGCAGGCATGTTACAGTGATTAGAGAGACCCAACAGAGAGGGGGAAATGAAATACGTCTATCGTGCACTAGAAAGAGTGAGTAAAAGGCTTACCATATTGCCTATTGCAGGGGATGGCGGGATGGGAGAAGAGGAGGTGGTGGAAGTTGGGGTGCTGCTAGATTGAAGGAATATCTCATCCTCCATATTGTGACCCTGAGGAGATGTGGCCATCAGTGAAGGAGCTACAAAGAGAGAAAAATTAAAGATTACAAATGATAACACACTGTACTTGTTTAAAAAAAAAAAAACAAAAAAAAAAAAAAAACTTACGAATATCCTCCAGATCCAAATCATCATAGAGAAACTCGTTCTCCTCAAAGTCTGGGTCCTGAGAGGAGTCGATGTAGTACTCAACATCGTCCTTGATTTTGTGGATGGACTCCACTTGCACTGTGTCATTGTGCAGCATTCGCAGAATGGTCTCGAGCATCCGGATATGGTACCTGTGCCTCTCAATCAGTCTCTTTAACTCTTCAATACGGTCCTGCTTCTGTGAAATAGAGAAAGAAAGAAGGCATTTATATTTTATATATATATATATATAAGTAAGAAGACATTTATAAAAATATAAATGGGGGGTAGCTGACCTCTTTGTCTCCTTTCTTTTTTCTTGTCTGGACAGAAAGAGACTCAACTTCACTCTCGAACTGGTCCACCTGCATATTCAGAGTGTCTATCGTATTCTGAGGGGGACAAAAATTTACTGTTAATAATGTGGAGGATTTTAAATCAAGGCAAACCATTTTTAAAAAAAAATTAAAAACTGTTGCGGTAGTTGCTTCTGCTATTAAACCTATTACCCATGCGGTCTACGGCTACCCTCTACTGCTAGCGTTAGCCCATTGTTCACCGTTAGCCACTGCTCCGTTTCCTCCTTCTCCTTCTGTGCTGGGTCCACTTTCTGAGCAGAGCCTAGGCCTTCCTTGGAGTAAGCCTTAGTTTTTGTCTCTCTTTCCACCACCTTAAAGCGTTCCATTTGCTGAAAAGATTCAAATAAACTGGTCAGTGCCATAAACTTCTTTTTGGATACGAACCGGTCAATTTAACGGTTAAATAAATAAATAAATACCACAAACAATCTTTGTGCTTCTCAAAAATATTTTACCGTTTCAATGAGCTTGCGGTTCTCCACTAGCTGCCGTTTATCTTTGATCTCGTTCGACGCCACCCATGTCTTAATCTGGTCTCGTAGCCGCTGAAAAATTACACAGAAGGATCATCACTAAGATTCTGCCTTTTTCATGATCATGTTCACAAAGCAAAGGTGCATCCAGGACATCTTTAACATGCAGATATTTCCTGTGAAGAACCTACATGCCGTGAACGCAAGAGGAGGGAGGAGGGAGAGGGTGTGATTTGCATTCTCACCTGGAGCTTTTTAATCTCTTTCTTGAGGTCTGCCTCATATTTTTCCTTCTGGTTGGCATTGGCTGCATTGTGCAGCTAGAGATCATGGTCACACACACAAAAAAATATTATTGCCTTTCTTCCTGCACATGCACGTTAAAAGGTTGTGAATTTCTGTTTGTTACCTTTTGCCAGATATCTTCAAATTGTTCCACTCCTTCAGCAACTTTTTTCAAACATCGATCTATTTCACCTGTTCAGAGGCCAGAGACAGTCAATTAAAACTAATTGAACTACAGAGTAATTGGCAGCTATATCTCCGTGTACGCACGTAGAAGTGCATGTTAATTAATACACAGCATAGCGCACGAAAAGAGTACGAGGAGGCGAAAACTCACCCTGGAGTTTTCTTTTATCAGCCATGGCCACCCTATGATGCTGTCCTCATAACGCCTACCACTGCGAGGAGAGCGACAAATCATAACATGACCCACCGCGGCCAAATCAGTGCACGGCACCGCGCAAAGTACATTTCTGTTCCGAAGCACCGAGGCTTTGGTGTGTGCTTGACGTGAGCTCTGCTGACAAACTTGAAGCAGTTTCCGGGATAATACCCACACTGAACTCCTCATTTGCAGCCGTAAAGCTTAGCCAGTTTCGCTAGCTAGCCCGTTTAGCCTCGGACGCTGTTAATGGTGAAACCACCGAGTGGAGTTTATGTTGGTTTTTATTTATTATTATTATTATCATCATCATTATTGTCACAACCACAAAACACGTAAATGGGTCAACGTGCACAGCGATTTTCTATGCTCCTTCTGCAAGGAAGCTACATAGCATGCAGGCTAACTGAGCAGTCGCTTTCATCTGTAACCGACGTATGGGAGCTGTCAACGTGACTCCCCACTTGTTTAACTAATTGGTAACGTAATTACGCCGGACAACCCCGCTGGGAAAGTTCAGCAAAAACAGGAGAAATGCACAAATATTGCTAATGCTAAACCTGCAAGGACCAGCTAGGTGGAAAGCTGGCTAGCGTCGTTGTACAGGCAATCTACCAAGCTAGCTACTTCTCCCCCAAATTTGGGGTGTTCATTTGACTCATAAAAACATCTCAATGCAAATTGCCCACTACCTTTTATATGTTATATTATTTTCGTATTTCTCTTTGTTCGGCCACGATTAGCGACTCTTCTTTACTTCAATTTAAAATGTTTTCTTCTCGTCAATCTCTTCAATACAGTATATTAAAGATGGACGCTAGACTCCGCCTCCTGAAATTCAGTCCCGCCTCTAATCCACAGTGGAGAAGCCTATTGGTCTAAAGTGCATGTCGCTCATAGTGTGTATTTTGACAACTTCCGGGGCCTCTGTCCTGTTATTGGTTACGCGCGTCAGGTCAAAGGTTCTATTTACGGAAAAATTGAAAAGTAACAAAGTAGAGTTTGGTATTTAGCGGTGAAAATGCAGCGCACGCTTGGTACTCGTTCACTAAAATTACACGTTCATAAACGACAATCGAGGAACGCTAGAGGCCGGGTTGTAGGTCCTCGCCTGATTTGGTCTGGGGCACCATCGCCAGTGACGCGATTGGTCAGAAAATGACAGTGGGTGGGAACAAGCGCCGCGCTGGCCCGACACGCATTGGACTCACGTCCTGTCGATCACGCCGTGTGGCCGCCCCTTGCCCCTAACACACTTCCTGAACGAGTACCCACGGAGGTGTTCGGCGCAGGGTGGCACCTCTCGCTCGTCCTGCGGACGACTGTTGCGAGGTAAGAGGGGCACGGAGGTTCCCGCCATCGTTTATCTGCGTTCGGTCGTACGAACGGGCTCTAAAGCAGCCTCCGGTGCGGTATTACTAGCCCACTCGTGCCATTAAATGTCTGCCGCCGCTAAGGTAGCTAACAGGCGGACCGACTGGCGCAGGGGCCGAGCAGCAAAGTGAGCTAATCGGACCCTGGCGCTGATTTGAAAAGTGTAAAAGTCCCGCAGCGCCGCTCCCGCCTCGCACCGTGTTCAGTTCGTCGTAGTGCAATCGACGCCGTCGCCTGTCCGAACGGGACCGTGCCGGGCACGCTGTTAAAATCGGTCCGTTCCTGGAAATAATGTCCGTACGATCTGCTTTTATTGGGCGCACTAGCGGGTGAGTGGAGTTCGATCGGCCCCGTCCTGCCCGTGGTGGTTATATGATCCGCCGACCGGGACAACCGCGATTTCGTTTTACTGCCGTATCAATCGTCACATCGCAGGTGAACAACATCCGCGTTTTCGTACGTTCTGCACCCACCGATCTATTTAGTTTTTTTTTTTTTTTTTACCCGGTTTGCATAAGTGACATCTTCATTGCCAAAACGACAAAAATGTTCATTTCGATGTCGCACACATTTGCACGGCGTGACGCCAGTTGATGAGCAGTGTTAATTCAGTACGCTGTCATCACGATGTCACCAGTGTCACCGTATCTTTTCTCTGGAAGAGAGCCCTAAACTTCCGCTTTTTGTTCTTGCTCCTTTTGCGAAGTCGGTGGCGCGTCACTTGAGTCCTTCTTTCTCCTCCATGTAACGGTGAAACTGAGTCGGGGTTAAACAAGGATAGCCCATCCGATCCCTGTGGTGCAAAAAGTGCCACAGCGTGGGGGCACGAATGTCACCAGGTACAACAATGAGCCTTTATGCATCGGTGCGCAAAGTAGTTTCTGGCCCGTTCCCCAGATGTTCTTTGGAGAACGAGGGAGAGTAATGTTACTGGATGTTACTGAAATAGCACTGGATTACAGCGGCGCGTCGTTTTCTCTTGAGATTTTAATCCGACCGCGTGCCTCAATATATGTAAAGTCTGCAATATTTCGCGTTTTGACTACTTCGCTGTAGCTTCATAAAGTATAATCCCTCATTAAGATGGATGAATTCTGAATATCCACAAACGGTCAAGGTCGTGCCTGTGACCTTTTGGTACTCGGAACTTTATTCTCACCATGGCCATAAAATGCCTCTTCCAGACACCCTGCCTGCATTTCACAGATATTGCGCGCTCCTTGGCCGAACTGGGGCGATTATGACTCGGTCCACAGTCGAAATGCAGACCGGTGCCGTTTGGCAGGCCAGATTTTCTCTGTGTGAAAGGGCAGTCACCAACAACACAGTTTTAACAGCACGTTAATGTGGCAGTTTTTGTGCTATGGTATTACAATGTTATTACTATGTTATTACGGGCCCGAGCCATCTGACATCTGATTTCATCTTTCAGTTCATTCTCTGTTCTGTTCAGTGGCTGAGACATAACAGGATTGCATGGGTCCTTTTCATCTTCTGTGTTCTTCTGAACTCCATATTGTGCTGACGTTGTGATTCCGCATTCTGAGGAAATTCCTCTTTTGGTCGGTCACTGCTACTAATCTGACGTTATTTGTCTTGTCTCGGCATTATAGGGCCACGCGTTTGGGAAGGAGCCCTCACCCTGACTCATGAACCACCGCAAATCCCAGGGTTCTCTCCGCCGCATATCGCTTTTAAGTTTTACGTATATTGACACACATCAGCGCTACTCAGTCAAGGCGGAGGACAACACGTTTTTAATTTCCTGAGCAACACAGGCTGGAATTCGTGGCACCTTTCCACTTGGGAGTCTGCCATCGGACCCACGCTGCACTAAGACAGAGACAGGAAGTGAAAGTCTAATCCAGCCACCTCACTTCCTCCTCCACCTCCACTGCTGTAAGGAATGCATGCTTGGTGGTGCATTCTCAAGACACTTGATGTTTGACACTGCTGAGAAGAATCCGATTATTTAAGATTATTTAAAACCCTTGTCTGGTGTTGATCAGTAGTTATTTACCTCAGATTATCGAGCGGTGCCCAGCTTTGGCTGAGCGCGCTCTGCTGCTCTCCATGGTTTTTTTGAAGATGTTCGAGAACGTGTGTTGGATGTAATCGAACACGTGCATTATATGATCTGCTTAAGCATGTAAGCATTTTATGTTTTACATATATTTATATAGAATTTTCCCTCACTTTACCCTGATTTATACCGCACTAGTGCAATGTTTGCTTCATTTTATTTTGTTTACATGCAAGTAGTTTTTTTTTTTTTTTACAGAGAAAAGCCATCTCAGATTTTGAAAGCACTTTACTCTTAATTGGAGTCTGATTGACTGATTTGTCATATTTGGAGTGATAAACTACTGTTTTTCTGTTTGGACTGTGTCCACGGAGCTGACGCTTGAGGGTATGTAACATAACGTAACGTAAGATTTCATGGGACACCCACTGTGGAGAGGACTAAAGGCAGCCATTCCAAAGAGAAAAAGACACAAAGAGTCCATTCATTTTTTTAAGGGATAATAAAGGACGGCATCTTTTTATCATCATCATCATCATCATCATCATAAATGGATCCGGCGCGGGCGATGTGATGCTGAACTCACCCGGGAGAAAGTATCGCACGCGACCGTCACGTCGAACTGCCCGCAGGTAGCGGGTCCACCCCGACATGCGTTCGCCCGACCCCCAGAGCCCGTCTCCGTCAGAGGCCCTCCTGCACGGCCAGTTCGCCGGCTGGGGCGCCGGGGGCGGGGCCGGCGGCAGCAGCTGTCCCAACAGCCCTGGTGGCTCTTCGGCCCCCGCCAGCCCTACGGCCCACTACGCCCTGACCCTCACCCCCACCCACATCCACGTCCAGCGCCTGTCCTCTCGCCCCGGGAAAGAGTCTCGGCTGCTGCTGCCCCTGGCGGAGCTGTTGGGGTGCAGCTGCCCGCGCGCCCCTGCTCCCCCCCTGCTCGTGCTGTACTGGTATCCGCCAGGGCGCCGTCGAAAGGGCGTGTCCCGCCGCCGGCAGGTGAGGGCTTACCTGGCGGAGAGTCGGGCGGAGGCCGAGAAGTGGTGTGCGGGCATCCAGTGCCTCCTGAGGGGCGTCAACGTCAGCGCTTCTACAGGTCAGTTTTTCTGTTTGTCATTGTGATGCGCAGCACACGGGGACACCTCGGAATGTGTCCTCTGCATTTAACCCATCACCCTTAGTGAGCAGTGGGCAGCCATGACAGGAAGCAGTGTGTGGGGACCTCGGTGGCACCTTGGCGGTTAGAGAGTTGCAGGTTGAAATCCCGAAGTTCAAGTTCAAGTGAGCTTTATTGTCATTTCGTCTACTTACACGACGTACATGCTCGACAGTACATCGATAGAACCTGGTGCTACGTGTGACATTTAAACTGAGTTAGGTCCTGATGTGTGACATTGTCGCGTCCTGGTCTGGGGTAGGAATGTAAATGAATAGGAAAGAGTGAGGAAAATGCTGAGAATGGTTTTAACCATTTTAATAAACAAAACAAAAATGCGTTTGAGCCACGACACAACAACACAACATTCACCCACTAAGAACTGCGGGGTGGACCGCTGCTGCGAAGCTCAAGACGGCCAGATCAGGAATAAGTGGAAAGGACACACGACCTCCTGTCTGCTCCAAACGTTGGGAGGTGTTCAGGCCCAGCAGGCTCAGCTTCTTGATCAGCTGCTGAGGAACGATGGTGTTGAATGCTGAACTGCGAGGCGGGTGAGGGTCAGATGCTGGGTCATCCGTGGAGCGGTTCGGACTATAGGTCCAGGGTCCAGGTGTGGAGGGCAGCAGGGTCCTGATATGTTTCATGACCGGCCTCTCGAAGCACTTCATCATGATGGGTGTAAGTGCAACAGGACGTAGTCCTTGAGACATTTTTGCAGGTTATAAGTCAGATTATAAGTCTGCTTCCTTACCCACTAGGCCACTACTGCCCCTATGTGTGTGTGTGGTGTTGGGGGGTAATTATGATTGCTTGTGAAACTGGAGCTTTACGGGGAGAAATGAAATGTGTTGCTCTATCGGAATGTGTGTAATGGCCTCTTGGGTGCCATTCTACTTTTATTGTCTTTTCCCCTCCTGTGCCATCAAACGGGCCAGCGCCAGGCCCATTTCATCAAATGCTTTATAATTTAATATGAACAATATGTATTTCCAGACAACTACATTAGTCCCTGCTAATATAGGTGTATGTATTCAAATGGTTCTATTAATACACGCAGCGATTTCTATCTTGGAAAACAGTCTTTTGTCTGTCAATTAAATGCCTGTTTATCTGTGTGTGTGTGTGTCGCTCTGATGGTGCATTTCCTCCCTTTTCTTTCTCTTTTCCTTATCTGGCATGTCCACATGCTGAGTATCATTCACGGGCATATGTGAGTGGCGGAGGGAGGCTGGACGTCCCACGTGCCACACGGCGTGGCTGCCCTCTAGCCTCCCTGAGTGCCAGCTCTACCCCTCCTTTCCTTCCTTCCTCGCCCCGTGTTGTATTGATAGTCTGAAGCATGCACAGCCGCTGGCCCCCAGTCTGGGGTCAAAATCACGTACTTGCCGAGTGTGTTGTGAACAGTATCGATGAAGAGGGCTGTTCTGTCTGAGATCAGCACCTTTTCTCACTTAACTGGTGCAAAGTGTCCAGATTACTGTGGTGTGGTGAAAAATACATTTAGGCTGTACGCTGTAGTGTCATGTTAGTCAAGTTGTAACTGGTAGTGTTGTAAACGCTGTAGTTGTAACTGCTAAATTACAACGGGGCAGTGGTGGTCTAGCGGTTAAGGAAGTGGCCCCGTAATCAGAAGGTTGCCGGGTCGAATCCCGACCCGCCAAGGTGCCACTGAGCAAAGCACCGTCCCCACACACTGCTCCCCGGCCGCCTGTCATGGCCGCCCACTGTTCACTCAGGGTGATGGGATAAATGCAGAGGACACATTTCACTGTGTGCACCGTGTGCTGTGCTGCTGTGTATCACATGTGACAATCACTTCACTTTATTATACTTTATTATTATTATTAAATGTAGTGCTAATCTTTGTAAAGATTTAAGAACAATTTTTTTTCCTCATTGGTCCAGAATTCTGCAAAAGCATGATGCCCCGCCCTCGTCGACTGCTGCTGCTGGTCAACCCTTTCAGTGGGCGGGGCCAGGCCATGCAGTGGTGTCAAACGCACATCCTCCCAATGATCAGAGAAGCCAGCATAAGCTACAACCTCATACAGACAGGTAACGCACAACCCGAGCACAATGTAACGTGGTCGATTGGTCGATTCCGCACAAAAAGCAGCATTTGATGACGCTTCACTGTTACAGCCACGCCTTGGAACACAATATGTGCCGCAATTAAGCAGTTTATTACATAATGGCTGGCAAGCCTTGTAATAATTAGCCAACCTCAGCTAGAATGGTTAACCGAAAACTTGCTAAAACGGACCAGACAATTCATGGTAGACTTGATCTTGAAGCAAAGCATTGTGGTTATAAGCATTGGGAAAAGTAATTCAAAAACTCGGTTGCATAGATGTTTTGGTTGCTTTGGTTAATTTTTTTAACTTGGCGGTTCCAATCCTCTGTACATCAATCTACAGCTTTTCCAAATGATTGCTGTTCCGGAGATGCACCAACACCATTCCCGTTTTATCAATGTCAGACTTTGATGCATTTCCTTTCCTGCTTGGTTTTGTGAGACTTTTTTTTTTGGGTTCATTTGAAAGGGTCATATATAGACGGAAGAAAAAGTATCTTGGATTTCAGTGACTAAACAAGGCCCCGCAACACACATTAAAGGGTTTTCTTTTGTCTGTTGTTGTGTAGAGCGCCAGAATCATGCTCGGGAGCTTATCAGGGAGATATCTCTGCCAGAGTGGGATGGCATCATCATCATATCTGGAGACGGTCTGCTACACGAGGTCTGAAGTTTCTTCTTATTTAGTGGCATCGCTATTAAGGACAGGAAATATGGTGTACCGGCAGTGACATGCTTAATATTTTAGCTGCTGTGAAAGGTTTTTTTTTTAATTTTTTTTTATGAGGGTTGTGGCAAAACAGGTTAGTGAAGGGACATTAATGTCCTCATTTGCTTGTTGTCGTGCCCTGATTTGTGATAAAACTGCAAACGGTGCCGCTGCTCTCAGCTCAGCCGTGATATATATATATATATATATATTTTTTTTACTTATTGCCTATGCAGCATGTATTTTTGGGTAACCTGGGTTGCTGCGTCATATGACAGCTGTGATGCCTGTAAAATGCCGACCCTGCAGGTGATAAACGGACTGATGGAGAGGCCGGACTGGGAACAAGCAATAAAAACTCCGGTGGGAATCCTGCCCTGTGGCTCCGGGAATGCCCTCGCCGGATCCATCAACCACTATGCAGGGTAACCCTCGACTCTCTGTTGCCAGGGGTCCTCCTTGCTTTGGCCCCGTTGGTGAAAGGGCAGTGCAGACTGGCAGTGTTGCTCTGATCACAGGTTATCGTGCTGCACTTGAGTTGTTCCGAGAGGTGCGCAACTGCTCACTTTCTCACTTGCAGGTTTGACATGTGCCTTCGAGAGCCCCTGCTCCTGAACTGCTGCTTCCTGCTCTGCCGGGGAGGAGTGATGCCCATGGACATGGTTTCCGTGACGACCAGTCCTTCCTCCCCATCGCCTCAGAACGGCCGGCCCGCTGCCCCCAGGAGACTGTACTCCTTCCTGTCTGTAGCGTGGGGCTTCGTGTCGGACGTGGACATCGAGAGTGAGCGGTACCGGGGCCTGGGCTCCGCCCGCTTCACGCTCGGGACGCTGGTCCGCCTGGCCTCCCTGCGCTCGTACAAGGGACGCCTGTCCTACCTTCCTGCGGCCGCGGCGGCCACCTCCCCCGATGCAACCCCTCCCCCCCCAGCGCCGGCCGCTGTCCCGCAGCATCACCGAGGGGCTGGAGGGCTACTGCCGCGCCCCCATCCACCGCACCGTCTCAGACATGGGCCTCAGCGAGCAGAGGAGCCTGCGCAAGGGGGACGGAGACAAAGAGCGGGCGGACAGGGAGCGAGAGCGCGAGAGGAGGCGAGAGCGGGCGAGGGGAGTCGGGGTGGTCCGCGCCAGCAGCCTGGCGGAGGACCGGGAGAGAGAGGGCGAGGCGGAGGGGACGTCGGGGACCAGTTCCGAGGACGGCGCGGATCGGCGGGAGGAAGAGGACGGTCGGGTGGGCGAGAGTGCGAGTGGCGCAGAGAGAGGAGGAGTGACGGAGGCGAGGGAGGTGAGTGAGGGGTGTGGCCTCCGCAAGAACTCTGCGCCCTCCAGTCAGATCACCGGCGCTTTCTTCAGCCAGCCAATCAGCGCGGACTCCGAGCCCGACCTGGAGGCGGCGAGCTACGGGACGCAGGACGAGGACGTGAACGGCACGTATTTCCAGCGAGACGCGTATCCCCTGGACGCCGCGAGGGAGCGGGCCCTCACCATCTCGTCGCCCTTCCGGCACGCCCCCTTTTCCTTCAAGCCCAAATCCGTGGACCAGAACCAGAACTCCTCGCGTCCCCGTCCCCTCTCTCTCCTCCACCACTCGCACACCAACTCCCTCCCCCCCAAACTGCCCTCGCTCTCGCTCTCCCTGTCACCCACGCCACCTTCTTCCCCCAGCTGTGCCTCCCCTCACTCATCCTCCTACCTCGTCCCACGCCCCAACACGCCCGGCTCCTCCTCCCCCTCCCCCTCATACCGGTCCCCTTCTCCGTCCTTCACGTTTGACATGGCCGAGCCGGCGGGGCCGCTCAAGAGCCGTCCACAGGTCTGGGGGGGCAGCTTCAGCCCACCTCGGGACGATCTGCTGCCCCCACTGGACCAGCCGCTGCCCACGCGGGACTGGGTGACCATCGAGGGGGACTTCGTGCTGGTGCTGGCCATCTATCAGTCCCACCTCGGCGCAGACCTGCTGGCTGCTCCGCAGGCGTGCTTCAACGACGGCCTGATCCACCTGACCTTCGTGCGGGCCGGGATCTCCAGGGCCACGCTGCTGCGGCTCTTCCTGGCCATGGAGAGGGGGGCTCACCTGTCCCTCAGCTCGCCGTACGTGAGCCACGTCACGGCCAAGGCCTTCCGCCTGCAGCCCCTCTCATCGAAGGGGACGCTTACCGTGGACGGGGAGCTTGTGCCCTATGGACCCCTGCAGGCCCAGGTAAAGGTCGCCCGTTCTTATCGTTACACCATCGCAATGTTTCTTACGCTTTTTCTTTCGCTGTTTCAGATCCATCCCTCCATGGCGCGGCTCATTGTGGGCGACTCTGGGGTGAAAATCACCAGATTCTGACCGTCCCCGTCCGTCTCTCTTTGCATTATGTAATGTCATCAGCGTCCACATTTAGAAACAAAGATCGGGATGAGAGGAACTGAAATGCCACGTGGATTTGCTGGAAGGGATCATCAGATCGGACCACACGAGGGAGGATTAACGGTGAATGTAGGGGGAACAAATCCTTCCCGTAATATGGCTGCAGATTATGCTGGGATTACCCACCGCATTGCGTCCTGTCAGGAAATATGGGAGGAAATCATAGGAGAAAGGGAAGAATGTTCCAGAACGACTGGCTAATTGTGTGTGTGTGTGTGTGTGTGTGTGTGTGTGTGTGTGTGTGTGTGTGTGTGTAGGCACATGCAGTGGCCGTCCCTGCCTTATTCAGAGAATGGAGGTAGAACTGAACACAGTGCTGTCATGGGAGTCCACACGCTGACGTGGCCTCCCCTGCGTCACATGCTTGCCGTCCCTGGAATGCCTTATCAAACACTGAATTTTAAGTGCAATCCCCCCCCCCAACCGTTTCACCTTTTCCTTACTCATAAACCAAACTGAAAAGATAATCTGCTCACATAAACCTGAGCCTCCGTCCTCATATATAGCTTTTTGTGGGTTTTTTTGTTTTTCAAAAAGGATGAGGGACCTCATGTTTGTCCATCATAGAGAAGCTGTTAGCCAAAATAATTCCATATTGATGATGATCACACGCTAACTTGAAGTTAGTTTCAATGAATACTTAGTTGATTTTGTGAGAATCTGCCTACTTCTGTGACTCGAGTCTATTGAACATGGTTCAGTTATGTGTTTTATGCATTTGCCTGCTTTGTGCAAGAGCATGGATGTTCATGATTCTGATGAAGATGCAAGTCATCTGTGTGCACTGGAACTGTCTCTTTGACCATAGAAGCCGGGCGAAAATACTTATTTCTAGACATTTTCAGCAAGTTTGTTGGCTTATATGGAGAACACTAATGAAAAGAACTGTAACAAATAACCTCTGGCCATCTGGTCTTGGTGTGAATTTTGGGAATGTCGTTGCTTTGCATTAGTTACAGGATGCCCTTTAAAACATCAATTGTCATCATTGGCAGAGATGTCCAGACTCAGTGCTTCCTTCCTGTTTTAGGTTGTTGGGATAGACATATATTTGTCATAGGTGACACTAAATTACCTGAGTTATGTGCTCTTAATCAGAAGGTAATCTTTTTATTTGGCAGTTTTGTTACTCATTTAATGGAATTGTCCAAAGAATACTGATAAACTATGTAGAACTATTGAGTACTCTGCACCAGTTTTATTAAAATTTAAAATGCTAT
Organism: Denticeps clupeoides; assembly: GCF_900700375.1. Classification (NCBI taxonomy): domain Eukaryota; kingdom Metazoa; phylum Chordata; class Actinopteri; order Clupeiformes; family Denticipitidae; genus Denticeps; species Denticeps clupeoides. Next base: position 33,428,004 of record NC_041711.1, on the reverse strand, counting down.
TATGTGATATGATTAGAGTCAATATTACATTTGTTATTGGGTCTAAGCATTTTGTCCTGGTTCAAATGTATCAATATGATCAGATTTTCGTAATTTGTCTAATGTCCAGTAATGCTTTTCAAGGAAGGAAATACTATTTTCATTGCAGGAATGCAGGAGTTCTAAAAGCATTAATGAGCTTAATTTGTGCTCAACTTTGCAGCACTAGTTTAATAATTTGACTATGCGAGGTTGTTGTGTCGGACCATTATTGCAGAACAATGTAATGAACAACCATATTGGACTTACAATGCCAGTTTGTGTCTTGTCAATAGCTGATCATAGGATGGCTGTAATAAAATTGTAATTATTACTAAAATAAGTACTGCTTAAATAAAATGTACAGGTCATGAAAATGCTTTTGTTTCTCTAAAAATAAATTTAACTATGAAACACTGAGTGAATTGATGATTTGTCTGTACGTTATGTTCCATATGTTTTATACGAAATATTTCTATTGTCACTGTGCTGCTTTATTGATTTTGCTACCGCAACTCCCTATGAGCATAAAAATCAAAGCAGGAACCACCAGGGTGGCACTGCCTAGAGGTTTGAAAGGATTCAGGTACCCTGATCCCAAGTAAGCTTCAGTGGCTTCCTTTGTGTGGTTTGGTGTCATTATAGAGTGTGGCCTTTCTGCTGGTTCTGTTCGGTTGTTAATGGCATTAAGAGGAGTGAAAAACCAAGGCTGTGTTTTTAAGAAAACAAAAATCAATAAATATTTTTGTCTTGTTCCTGGGACTAAACTGACAATCAGGCTTCCAAATGAAAGAGGTGTGTTCATGTTTCAGTTCATAGGATGTCCGGCGAGGACCTCACCTTGCTAAAATGATCAACCGGCTTAACCATCTTGACTTCTGTTCAGGCTGTTCAATACTTACTTCCAAACTACTAGCACTTTTAAAAAAAACAAAATCATATTTAGTCTTTTATACTAACTCACAATATCCCAGGACATAGTATCATATATCTGATTACATACAACATAAAATAAATATCATTAAATGATTTCTATATTACAGCGTGTTTTGGCAGGGTTCTAGCACCACTTGTCTGTATACTGGTATACTTAAGGTACACAACAAAGATTGAGTTTACTTGGTTTATGGATTTATTTAATAGACAGCACAGTCTATATGTGTTCTGATTGGCGATTTCTAGGCTGAATTCATGAAAAGGCAAGAAAGCTGTTTATTGCCTGTGTTGCCAGGTTCCCCTTTTGTTCCAGTGCCTCTTATTAGTGATTTTTAAGGTCCTGGGTAGAGTTATCGGGCAAAACCTGGCAACCCACTTGCCCCAAAGACGTACACTTCGAAATTGCGATAATTTGAACGTTGTTTTGAGGTGTAAAAATAATGACCACGGACCGGATCTGAACAAATAACAAACAGGATTTCTGCTCGGGTTATAAAAAAAAAAACCCACACCAATGAGCCTCACACACATGGCCGACTGGCCGCGCCTCGTTGTGTTTTAACCCGAGTCGTGTCGCAGCTTCCGGTGTCAACTCTTCCTTTGTCTCTGCCCCTGGTTCTCGGTGCGCCGCCCGGTTATTTCTTTCTTTCTTTCTTTGTTACTTTGGGGTATATTTTATATATCCACCATCTTCTTCGGTTGTTGAATGACAGTCGATTCTGATAAATATATGCCTAAAAGCAAAGCGCCAAAAATGGACGACCTGGACTACAGTGAGTACGAGCGCTGGGTGTTTTTATTTATTAGCCCGATGGCTAATGTTCCCTGCTGGGGCGCTGGCTGATGTGTTATAAACGTTATTTTGTTCTCTAAAACGCACCCGTATTTCCGGTAGACTAATGCTGTGGGTGAATTTCGACAGACATCTCCGGACTCGTGGTGCTGCAGCTTGTAGCGCCCCGCGGCTCCGGGCTAATCTCGTCTTCTCCTTTCACCGGGATTTCACCGGAATTTACCCTGGTTTTTTTTTGGCGTGCTTCGACTTAACGCTGATGTCACTTGCTGTGTGAAATGCCCGAGACGACACGCAGGCGGAAACGCGACAGCCACAGCAGGATTTGAACGTCTATAGACGGATGCAGTTGCAACAACGTTCTGCACATGGACATGGAGACAAGATGGAAAATTTAAAAACGCATTCAACCCCCCTGTATATATTATATTATTAATTTAGGTTGTGCGTTTAACGCTGTCAGTTGTATGATTGCTTACTAACAAGTCCGGGTGAGGAGAGTTGGAGTTTTGCTTAGCAAAGCACGACGTTTGCATAACGTTACTTCCACGTTCCCTGGCTGCGCCGCGCAGCTGTGACACTTTGTCTTCTTATTGCACCGCATGCACACGCAGACTCGTTTTAAACGCAAATCCATCGCGTCGTTCAGAGGTTCCGGCTGCGCCGAAATTCCTGTCCGGGAAGGTCTGCGCCACATCCGCATTCCCGGGAACGTTGGCTCTGTACCTGTGGGCGGACCGGGAATATTTACTGCTCCTGCTCACATTACCTTCCCTGTCCAAACACCACGACACTTTCTCTTCTCCGTCCTGACGGTGTTTTAAACGATGATGATGATGGTGGTGATGATGGATGCGTTATTACTGTGACGTCACAGTTCACTAATGAGCTGTCATCGCCCTTTTTATTAGAATCTTCAGTAGTAGAGCAACTTGTATTACATTTACAGCATTTACCAGACGCCCTTATCCAGAGCGACGTACAATCAGTAGCTACAGGGACAGTCCCCCGCTGGAGACACTCAGGGTTAAGTGTCCTGCTCAGGGATTTGAACCTGGGTCGTCTGGTTCACTGGCTACTACCACTCACAAATAAGTCCTTCGAGCCGGAATTGAACCAGCGACCTAAGGATTACAGGCAGTACAACTACAGTCTTCCGCTCTACCAGCTGAGCTAACGAAGGAATATTCACGGTCACTCTCAAATACTAAAAGAATTGACATTTCACTTTACACGGTTATTTTGGCATCCAGGTCGGAGGGACTCTAAAGGCCGCAAGGCCGTGTTTCTGTTCCGAGGACATTTCTGTCCCACCAGCTGCGGAGAATGGGTGGATTAGGCTGAGGTCAGTGGGTGTGAAATGAATAGGGAGGAATAAAATGAACATGTAGAGCGTTTCTGGGTGGAAAGAAAAATGTCCGGCAATTAGGATGGATTCCTCTAGCAAACAGTGACATTTTAAAAGGTTTTTACTTAAAACCGTTCTGTTGCTGGAAGTCCCCCGCCTACGAATTAAAATCGGAATTTCACCTTAACGGCCATGTTGTTTCTCCGCAGTCCCGGCAGACCTGAGCCCGGAGGAGCGCTCCGAGCTGGAGGAGATCCGTCGGAGGAAGGGGGCTCTGCTCCTGGAGATCCAGAGGCTGAGGGAGGAGCTCAGGGAAGCCATTATCGAGGTGGAGGGGCTGGAGTCCAGCACAGAGGGCAGGTCAGATGATCTCTCTCAATTTCATGTTCCTCAGACGCTAGGTACAAAATATGGAACAACATATTGCGATGTTTGATGATTATAGTAAATCGTATTGCATTGTGTATAAAGTTGTAGTATTGAGCAGTACTTTGTGTTAAAACAAGTGTTTACTCTTGGTTACAGTAAAACTCTACAGAAGAGCCGAAACGTGGCCATGGGCAGGAAGAAGTTCAACATGGATCCTAAAAAGGTTTGGCGTACGGAATAAAACCACTCCTGTCTCACCTGGTCCTGTTTCATTTCTCTCGCGTCCTCTTCTTTTATCACCAGTCAGGACAACAGCCGCTCTTAACTGCTGTGCTTCTCTCCTCCCTCCTGGGGATTTCAGGGCATTGTCTTCCTGGTGGAGAATGAGCTCCTGAGGCACACTCCCGAGGACATCGCTCAGTTCCTTTATAAAGGAGAGGGCCTGAACAAGACGGCAATCGGAGATTACCTCGGGGAGAGGTACCTGTCCGGAAATCCGGAGTAACTGAGTACACAATCAATTGAAGGGATTTCAGCATGTGTCCCCACCCCTCTCTTGTCTCCCCTTGCAGAGATGACTTCAATATTAAAGTTCTGCAGGCTTTTGTCGATCTCCATGAATTCACGGACCTGAACCTGGTCCAGGCTCTCAGGTGAGTGAAACCTACGTGACACAACGTCAGAGGCTCTCACGGTTCTCACTGTTGTATGACTTCTCAGGCAGTTCCTGTGGAGCTTCCGGTTGCCTGGCGAGGCTCAGAAGATCGACAGGATGATGGAAGCCTTCGCCCAGAGATACTGCCACTGCAACCCCGGAGTGTTCCAGAGCACAGGTAGCCCTCGGCCGGGGCCGCTCACAAGCCGCTCACGGGCGTCCGTCTGACCGCCCGCTTTCTCTGTAGACACCTGCTACGTCCTGTCGTTCGCCATCATCATGCTCAACACCAGCCTGCACAACCCCAATGTGAGAGACAAGCCTGGAGTGGAGCGCTTTATCAGCATGAACCGTGGCATCAACGATGGTGGAGACCTGCCAGAGGAGCTTCTTCGAGTGAGTCTGAAATGAATGGAACAGGATGTTGAGAGGCTGTCAGATGTGTGCACTCAAAATAAAAAGTTTAATGGTAAAGAAACATTTCAGAAGACAGCGGATCTGTCATGAATAAACATATTATTTCTGACAATAATAGATTTAATCACTATGGTAACTGTTCTGTTTGTTAAAGGTCTTCAAACGTTGCATTTCTGAAATGCCACTCATTTTGGGCACATAAAACTCTTTATATATATATTTTTCTCTTTAGAATTTATACGAAAGCATCAAGAATGAACCCTTTAAAATCCCAGAGGATGATGGGAATGATCTGACACACACGTTCTTCAATCCTGACCGAGAGGGCTGGCTCCTCAAACTGGGTGAGCTGTGGACTCCTGTGTATTTAAACCAGTTTCTTATGTCAACGCCATGTCATATGAAGCTTAGTTTTGTTTTTAAACTCGTCTTTCTGGTCAACCCTGTACGTTCCTCGTCTTTTGTATATTTGCTACTTGAATGTCACTCACTGCCACCACAGGATGCTTCTGAGTGTTCTCTGTGTGAAAGTGAAGCGAAGCCTCTGCTTTTTTTATCCATCGCCCTCGGTGAGCAGCGGGCAGCCATGACGGGTGCTTTGCTCAGTGGCACCTCAGTCGAACCCTGGCGGTTTGGGATTCGAACTGGAAACCTCCCGATTACGGGACCCCCTTCCTTACCCGCTAGGCAGGGATGATTTTTAACCTTAAAATGGTGAAAATGTTAATGTTTTTTTCTTTCTTTATCTCTCTGCTAGTAATGACATGTCTGCTGTTGCATGGGGCTGGCTGGGTTCTGGCTGCATTGCTCTTGTTTCTGCTCAGTGCTGCACATGCTGCGTCCAGCTCAGTTTTTTTTAATGCGCAGGACCGCTGCCGAGCATCATGCCAGTCTGCTGGGCTGTCTTCCTTTTGCATGGCCGTGACTGTGATATCACTAATATCTTTTCCTGTCTTTGTTCCTCTCTCTGCGTGTTTTCTCCCTTCGTCTCTCCTTCTGGCTCCTTCTGCTTCCCCTGTGGTTTCTGCTCTGGGGCTGCTGCTTGTTGTTCAGGAGGTAGGTACTGCTTGAGGGGAACAGCCACATCCCAACTGGCGTTCTACTCTACATTCCCCTTCAAAACGCACAAAAGGTCAGAACACCAGACCAGATGAATGCTGAGCAGATATTGGGTTATTCATTCTAATAAAAAATAAATAAGCTTATTGTTAATTGTTCACCATTAAATTATCAATGTTTTAAACAAAACAACCAGTCGCTGCAGAATTCCGATCATCTGGATCAATAAAAAGGCAATAAGGTACATATGTAATTATTATAGATAAATAATGATAATTCCTAACTGGAATGGTGGTAGTGAAAGTGAAGCCATTGTAATACAGTGCAGCACAGCACATGGTGACACAACAAAATGTGTCCTCTGCTTTTAACCATCACCCTTTGTGAGCAGTGGGCAGCCATGACAGGCGCCCGGGGAGCAGTGTGTGGGGACGGTGCTTTGCTCAGTGGGACCTTGGCAGTTCGGTATTCGAACCGGCAACCTTCTGATTACGAGGCCGCTTCCGTAACCGCTAGGCCACCACTGCCCCGAAGAAATCTGTAATGCAGATATAGAGTCTCCAAATGCTTTCTCTAAAGTGACCCATTGTTATTGATGGACTGGAGAGTTCATACTCGTAACCAGCGTAATAGCTTTTGGGTGGCTAATACAGCACAGTCGTCATGTACAGATAAACTATACAGTCACGCTCAAGGCCACACGGCTATATTGGCGTCAGCACTGATATGCATTCTGCCTTGTGCTGGTATTCAGTGTAGCCGGCCTGTCTCTCGTGGGATCCTACGTTATTTGTTCCATTCAGCAAAGAAACCATTTTTTTCCTGTTCTGAAGCCTATAATCGAATTAATAACCGTTTAGAATGAAGTAAAATAATGGTTTAAATTGTCACATTATTACCTCTCTCATTATTTCCTTTCTTAGCACATGTTACAAGCTCTAGATTAAGAGGGAGATTAAATGTGTGAGTTTAAAATATAATTAAGACAATTGAGAATTGCACCTAAAAAAACAAATGTTTAATTAAACAAATTTACAACATTCTACCAATCACCGAAACAAATGTACAAGCAGCAAATCAAACGGAAAGACGTGAAGATCGACCCGACCCAAGCTCGACTAAAATGATCGAAATTGAGCCTAGGGGTGTAGCGGGCAGGTGTGCGTCTTGGCTATGGGGCCTGTATTTCATGCATGAAGTGATAATCAACAGATGTACGTAACGTCCTTTTGACATCATACCAGGAAAATTTACATTCAGATGCGGAAAATCACTTCCAGCTTGTTTTTTTGCCATTATCAGGAAGTTCTGAAAACCAGTAGATAACTTAACTTGGTGACATCTATATAATGTGTGTTCATTTCCATTCTTTGCTATTGACCGAGGTGTGGCCATGGACCACCCCCTGTGAACACATCATTCCATTCTCATTTTTCTGGTGGTAGTTTTGGCTGACAGTTATTGTCCATGCTCTGCTCCCAGGAGGACGGGTGAAGACGTGGAAGAGGCGATGGTTTATCCTCACGGACAACTGCCTCTATTATTTTGAGTACACAACAGTAAGTCTGTCAACCCGTCATTACGTCTCTTTGACTGCTCATTAAGGGATCGTGGACTGACTGTGACTGTGTCTTTCTCAGGATAAGGAGCCCAGAGGCATCATCCCTCTGGAGAACCTCAGCATCCGGGAAGTGGAGGACCCAAGGAAGCCTGTGAGGCTCGCAGCTTCTCTCTTTTGTTTGTCGCACTATTTAACGGGCCCTGATTTGTGATCCTCTCCATTATATTCGTTCGTTCACCCCCTCCAGAACTGTTTTGAGCTCTACATTCCTAATAACCGCGGGCAGCTGATCAAGGCGTGCAAGACGGAAGCTGACGGCCGAGTGGTGGAAGGAAATCATATGGTTTATCGAATCTCCGCCCCCACGCCGGAGGAGAAGGATGAGTGGATCCACAGCATCAAGTGAGTACTCGGAGTGGACGGTTATGAGGAGGAATGCGGGTGGAACGGAATAAAGAGGTCAGTCGTAAACTCCGGTGGCCACGCGGCGCTGTTGTGAAGTGGCCTGTTGTGTAAGGACAAATTTCCACGTCAGTGTCCCTTCTGTCATTATTATTTGTTTTTCATTAATAATAATAATAATTGCATTGACACCCAGCCTTATTCTGTCTCCATCAGATCTGCCGTTAGTGTGGACCCCTTTTACGAGATGCTTGCTGCCAGGAAGAAGCGCATCTCCCTAAAGAAGAAAGAAGAGCAACCTTAACCAGACCCCCATCTTCCTTCTCCCCATGACATTCCAGCAGAGGACAAAAAAAACCTGCACACACACACACGCACGTGACCCATTACTTTCATCCTGGTGGTTTTCATTCTCTGCTTGTCTTGACTACATTTAAAATGGCTGTTGCTGAAGCTCCGGATGGGCTTCCTCTCCTCACGGTCACATTTTTACCACACATCTCCACAGCTGAACCCACACACTACTGTCTTAACTACCCTAAGCTGAACTCGACTGACCCACGACACACTAAGACCTGCTGCTTCAGCTAGTATCTACGATCACTAGCACGCGTCCAGCCTGCACATTGTGTACGCCACGCCACCCTACACCCTTCTGCCACAGACGCCGCGACCCTAAACGCGGTCCACACCATACATCACGATTTACAGTATTTTACCCAACACTGTGTTGAGCGCAACTCTCGTTTCTGCTGCATTTTACTGTGAACGACTTGCATCAGGGTAGCATCTTACCTTACTCGCCTCTGTCTTTTACCCCACTACTGAAACTTATCTGCTTGTCTTAAGGTTAGTATGTCTTGGGCATATTGGCATAATTAACATTTTTAATAAGCTTTAAGGCTGCAGCTTACAGGTCTGGAGACAGCAGATGGTCGTGTCTCAGGTGACCGGCGGTCCAATAGCGTTAAAGATTCACAAAATCCTCCTGAGAACCATGTTAAAGCATTTATTGGCTCTTGTTAATTCTATAAAACAAAACATGTTTTTCTTGTCCTGAGGACTCAGAAAGCATTCCAGTGACATCACTTCCTGTGTAAAATAACAGGATATCAGGGCGGCCGGGCGTGACGTGTCCCTGAGAGAGAAAAACAGAAGGAGGCATCAAAGTGAGTTTTCGAGTTTGAACCCCGATTCTTCAGAAAGCCTGAAAAACACTCGACGTCTGCTGCTTCCGGACTGGCTAATCTCTGCTGACCGACCCAGAGGGTTCGCTGGAGACCGGCTGCCCTGCCACAAAATACCGGCGTGACGTGGTGCCATTTGGTGGCAGAATAGCCTGACTGCATTAGTGGGTCTGAAGTCTTATAAATGGCAGCTCATATACTATGTTGTTGTTCTTTTTGTAAATACACCCTAGAATGTTTGTATTATAGATTTTTTTTAATTTATTGTTTTTATATTAATATTGGGTTGCATGTTGAAGTAAAACAAAGCATCTTCCATAGGGATGAATGTCTTGCATTAGTATTGGTAAAATATAGAAGAGCCATTAGTGGTCCGTGTTGCGATAAATTGGCATTGAGTTTTAGAAACCTTCGTACACACAACTATAAACTCTCAAATTTATAATAAAAATTTCTAATACTAAAAAGGATCTTTAAAATGTTAAACACGGAGCACTAACAGACCTCGTAATTATTAAATGAACAGTGAAAGTTATCAATAATAATTATGCATATCTAAAGGACCATGTGTTATGCAGAATGCCTGACCTAAGATGCCCCATGACGATGGATATTTGCATTAGTGTGACGTTTTTGGGCTTAAATTTAGAGGAATTTTGAACTTTCGTGTCGTTTACTGCACTTTACTTTTATTTGTAGAACACTAGAATTTGCTTTGGAAAGTGCTCTACTGCTGTGTTGCCTGGAGACGGTTCCCTTTTCTCCCCCCGGTACCGTGATGCAGGTTCTGCACGTTCGAATGGATATCGGTGCACACAGTAACCGAGACTCAACAATGTGATATTCGGAGATTCTTGATGTGCGAAGTTGCCAAAATGATGGAAAACGTTTGCTTTTTATTTGCCAGCTGGTAGACTGAACCATGTGATTTAATGCTAGTTCAAATGTTCTGTCTCCTTCTCCCAGTCATGGGATCCATTTATTTATCGGTCATAGAAAGGTAAATTGTAGGTGAGCAATGGTTAATGTAGCAGAAAAAAAATGTTGGTACATTAATGCCAGTAAACTATTATGAAACAATAAACAAAAAGAAGTTTAAAATGATGCGCTTGTCTCATTTCTGTTCCTCTAAAAAAAGAACTCCTGAAACTGCTACTAAAGAAAACCAATAAACCTGCTTATGCTTTTTGGTTGATGTCTTTATGAAATACATAATTGTGGATGATTTCAGAGTAGATGTTCATGTTCCAAGCATACTGAAGTGTAGAAAACCAGAAGGGGTCAGCTGTATAAAATAAAACCTGGTCCACAGAGCATACTGGGTGTACGGCTGTCGCTACGTCACGTTCCTTCTGAGTTAAGGATAAATAACATTCAAATACATACACGAGTACAAAATGCATTGCTATCCTACCGGTATAATCTTTCACAGCAACGTTTTTTAAAAATGCACCCAGGAGTTCCCACGTTAGGAGCATTCGACTGAAGTGTCTGGTTACTTCAATGTGTCTTCACATTAATACTTAAAGCTGAAAGGTTTTGCATACGCGCTCGTATCGTACAGAACCGACACGGTCGTTCCTTTGCGAGACGCGATTTGAAGGTACTCTGGTGTGTGGCTTTGGCTTGTGCTGACTCCTGCTGGCCACACGGGGGTGCCGGGCCCCTAAAACAGACTCTGGAAGGTAGCAGCAGCTGGAGAGGAGCGGCCCGGCTCGATGTGCTTCAGGTGGCACCCGTGGCAGAGGAGGTGGCCATCGAGTGGGTAGCAGCGGTGTCCCTCTTCGTCATTGAGCTCCATGTGACAGTCCTGCAGAGAAAGCAGAATTCAAGGAATGACGCACTGGGACCAATTCCGTTCCGAACAGAGCTCTCTCCCGACTCCCTACCCTGCCCTGGCGGGTAAGGAAGTGGACTCGTCACTGCGAGGTTGCAGGTTCGAATTTCAAACCACCACTGGGGTCCCCTTGAGCAAAGTGCCGTCCCCACAAACTACTCCCCCGGGTGCCTTTCATTGCTGCCCACTGCTCATAAAATGGTGACGGCTTAAATGCTCCACTGTGTGTCACAATGACAATGACATTCCTTTTCCTTTTCATGCACGTTTGATTGACAGCCGACATTTGAGTCTCCTGGTGGGGAGGGAGAAGAAAAAAAAAAACCTGAAAAAAGTCGCATTGTCCCCGAATTCACCTGCTGGAGTGAAAAAAGAAGCCGGTAGGCGCGTTGCGCCGCCGCTCCGCTACGTCGGTGTCATGATCCGGTCCGGAAGGGGTTGCTCCGGTCCGGGATCCAGGCCGGGGTTTCACGTTAGTCCTGTGTCATGTTCCCTAATCGTTTTCTCCTGTGTCGAATGTATAAAGCTGCCCTGTTTGTTTCTGTTCGCCGTCGGGTCGCTGACATGTTACATGTTCACCGACGTCTCGGATGTCTCCCGTCCTGTTCTTCACCCATTAAACCCCGGTTTCGTAACGTCCTTCTTCCTTGTCCAGGTTCGTCATCATGACACCACGGTTGTGACAGTCGGTAAGGGTTCTGGTGGATTAAAGTGCTTCTCAACTCACCTCGCAGTGATAACACTCCACATGATAGTCCTTGTCCATGGAAACCACCCGGATGGTCTCATCAGATCCCTGCGGAGGATTTAGAGGAGAGAAAAAAACTGAGACAGGCAGACAGACCATGAAGCACGTCTGGAAAAAAACTCCCATGAGTCAAAGGGCCCGGTTACATAAACACTCCCCGCCCCACGCTCACAACCAACACTTACATTTACATTTACGCCCTTATCCAGAGCGACTTACAGTCAGCAGTTACAGGGACAGTCCCCCCCCTGGAGACACTCAGGGTTAAGTGTCCTGCTCAGGGACACGATGGTAGTAAGTGGGGTTTGAACCTGGGTCTTCTGGTTCACAGGCGAGCGTGCTACCAGCTAGGCTACTACCACCCTTCACTCCACAGCGCCATACGTTACACATGCCACCCTCCTGGTTGGTTGTCCCCCGCTCCCCCGACAGAGGTGGAGCCGCTGAGATGAGGGCCTGCGGTTGTGGCGCGGAGGCGTGCGTCACTATTCCAGTCGTCCGCAGCCCTGGGGCTCCGCCCTGGGTGGCGGGACGGGGACACTGCTCCCCACAGATGGACGTCAGGGCGGACGACATGACCACCCAGCATGGAATGGAATGGAGATGGAATCAGATGGGACATTTTGTGGCCCATTCAAGTTTTTCACGTGATGACTTTGCTTAAGATTTAGCATCGGATGAAAAGTCTTTGCATACGTGCGGGACGTAGAGAAACCCACACCAGGCGGTGACATTCCATACGGCTCCATAAAATCATCAGTCATGTAAAGCCACAGCTGCCAAAGGAGGCCGAGAAACGTGCTTCCAAGCACCCTTCCAGGAACCCCCCGCGATCGTTGCCGTGACGCTCCCACTGAGAGCCCCGGTCCCCTCCCAAGCCTGGATGTCACGCACAGAAATGCTTCGGGGGCCGAGAGGCATCTGCACGCTCCCTGTGACATATTCCACACGGTCATGGGACACTGGCTGGCCCACCATTCCAAAATTAAACTCAAGCTTTCTGGTATGGAGAACTAGTGAAGGTGACATCTTATACGGTGCAGGTTCTTCTTCTACCTCCACCTTTTATTTAAAATGAATATTTTGTACTATATTTGCATTATATTTTCTTGCTTTACCTTGGTTGATCACAGATCACAAAGTAGACGATATTTATAAAGATGAAAATCCTACTTCGTTGCACAAGGTGCATTTAGAGCATTTTAAAGCAGGTCAGCAGGCTGAGATCTTCTCCGAAACCCTCATACTCAGGCATCGGACATGTTGACCTGGACACCATCAAATACCTTCACCTCCTTTTATTCCTTCTACACTCCAGTGTGTTTTTCCTGCACTATTATTCCATCTGGCTCCTAGATCTGGAAGTCTGCTCAACATTCCTGCTGAACTAGCTCACCAGGCCGCACCGGGCTCTTACCTCAGAGGGCAGGATCGGCTGGCCACACGCCGCACACTTGGGAGCAAGGACCCTGAAGGGAAAGGAATAAACTACGGTGAAGTGATTGTCACGTGATACACAGCAGCACAGCATACGGTGACACAACAAAATGTGCCCTCTGCTTTTAACCATCACCCTTGGTGAGCAGTGGGCGGCCATGACAGGCGCCCGGGGAGCAGTGTGTGGGGATGGTGCTTTGCTCAGTGGCACCTTGGCGGGTCGGGATTCGAACCGGAAACCTTCTTTAACCGCTAGGCCACCACCAGGTGACAGAGGAAACAAATTGGTACAAACCACTGCTAGTAATATTAATAATAATTATTAATTAAGTGTCTTGGGTTGTAAGTGGGGCAGAGAGACGCGACGGATCCAGGTTGTTTTGAAGTTTTTGGACTTTTGAAGGTATCTGGAGAGCATATGGCTAAATAGTTGGGCAGGAGACTTCTGGACAATCTGAAATCTGTGAAGAGAGTCTAAGTCGTTTGACATTATTATCATATGATCCTAATTTTTACCCCCTTTTTATGGCTTAGCGACCCAGGCATTTAAAAGTGGGAAGGAGTGATAAAGGGAGAGAAGGAGGCCAAGTCAGCAGATGTGCTGGCGCTCACTTTGTCTCCTGAACACTCACCTCTTTCCCCCCCAAACAGAAAGAACGGAAAAACAAAAGTGAGGAATGGAATTCTGCTGGGGTCCACGGGCCCATCTCTCGCACACATGGCTGGCACCTGCGAGGTCTGAGATCTGTGCGAGGAGCAGTCAGGCTCGCCATCAAACGCTGGAATAGAGAGGGAGGATCTGGCCGCGAATGTGACTCGACCACAAGACAAAGCCGCCCGCTGAAAGACGGTTTTCCTGTCACATCGAGGACATTAAATGGCCGTATTTCCCTGTATAACCTGCAAGTGCGTGGTGATGTCGGAAGATCTTCCCCGGCTGCTGGCTTTTACAGACTGGCGCACCGCTGTCCCACCCTGCCTGGTGCTCCTCAGCCCAGCTTGTGGGACCACCGGATCCCAGTCAGCACAGCGAGGAGTTTAGAGGATATAATTGGCGCTCGGCGGCCTTCTAGCCTAACAGCCTCCCAAAAAAAAGCAGAATATTTTCCTACTCATTAAAACTGCTAAATTACCAACAATTAACACACGTACTGGCTGGGTCCTTCATTCAGACCAGATGTCGGAGCCGTGCAGGAGATTTCCTGTAGAATTTGATGAATGTGCCTAATGAGTTAGGGCTGTTTTATTCTTGATACATATTTTTATATTATGAATGTATTATTAATATGTGATGTCAGCACATGGAAGACGACTGCTGTATTGCTAACAATGTCTAAATTACTGATAATAACAAAACACTCAGGTGTATGTTGTGTTGACCAAGCAGTGGTGGCCTAGCGGTTAAGGAAATGGACCCATAACCAGAAGGTTGCCGGTTCGAATCTGAGCAAAGCACCGTCCCCACACACTGCTCCCTGGGCGCCTGTCATGGCCGCCCACTGCTCAATGACACAATGACAATCACTTTCACTGGCATTATGGCATTTACATATAACACCAGTTATGGAGACACTCAGGGTTAAGTGTCTTGCTCAGGGACACGATGGTAGTAAGTGGGATTTGAACCTGGGTCTTCTGGATCATATGTGTGTTATCCACTAGGCTACTACCACCTGTACGTTTAATCTAGCGATTAGTTTTTACTGACTGCTGAGACGTGTGTCTTTACAATATTTAAAGTATCTCAATTTTACTGTTGACTGTCCTCATCGTCACTTCCACACAGTTTTCAGCACCAACACACTCTGATGAGAGGCTGGTTTCCTCCGTTTACTCTAGAAAGCGCAGTCAGATGGTCCAATGGGGGAACAGGGAACACTCACTGGACTGTAATTTCTGTATTAATGCAACTACGCTTAAGACAGATTAGAGCAGGACATACATTTTTTAGGAGTTTTAGATGATTCCTTGTCCAGTCTCACTGCTAAGGCGCTTTATTAGATTGCTGTTTTTCTTGAGGAAATGGCTTTAAATGCTGACAACAGATTTGTCATTGAGAATTCAGTCCTAAAAACAGCATGTAAACACACACACACACACACACACCTGTGGTAGTCCTTCACACAGTAAATCTTGTTCTCCGTGTCCACCGTGAAGGGTACTCCGTCCAGACTCTCATTACAGATGACGCAGCGGAAGCAGCCTGGGTGGTACGACTTGCCCAGCGCCTGCAGAATCTGCGGAGGGTCAAAGGAACCGTCACTAGACCCACCAATCAGAGCGGGTCAGCGCCATCAGCACACCACTCCCCGAGGCCCTATACTTTCAGCCCTTCTCACACCCTCCACAAAAAGTTGGCCCAGCCTGAGGGACACACAGGGACATGGGAGCGAATGGAGGAGGAAGCCAGAGTAATAAACAGGGGCAAATATTTACCCCACGAATTCTCAACATATGTCGACTCATGTAAAAGGAAGTCCTTCACTGGAGTCCATACGTTACTAATGAACAAAAGCGCTGTGATCCCACCTCGCCTCGGGCTTTATGCAAGCCCACATGTATTTATGTATATGTATGCGGTATGCAAGTTCACATCAGTGTGTGTGTGTGTGTGTGTGTGGGGTTTGGTACTAAAATAACCACTTCCTCTCAATAGTTTCTCCAGATGCTGCCAGAGGAAGACCACAGAGAGGCAAGTGCAGCCTCCAAACTTTATGAAGACACATGGTGGTGAGACTCACCATGTCCATGATCAGGTGTCCACACACGTTGCACTTGTCTGCGGACTGCTGGAATCCAGAGTACTGCCAGGGAATGGAGAAGACTGGGTCAGGTCATTGTGACAGATGGACACCAAATCGTCACTCTTCTCTGAAAGATGCTCAAATTTTCCCTTCATTTACTGGCTAAAACAACCAATTCCCAGACTGGCTTTCTATCATAGAGACAACTAACTGACTTGTCTTCAGTAACTGGGACAGCTATATAACAAAAATGCAACAAAGAAATTCACAGCAAACTTTATTCTGTTTATTATTTGCTACAAGTTCAGAATATCTGTGTGAAAGTAAAGAGTAAATATAATATAAATTATATAAATTTACTCACATTTGGCAAATTTTAATTTGAATTTTACTCACAGCATTCCAATAGTTCACTACACAAGTATATAAACACTGCCCAAGAAATGCCCAAAAAATGCCCATCAATCAATACTTATTGATCCTACTTATTGAAATTTATGTAAAGATTTAAGACTATTAACAACAACTGAATGATTATAGTTACCATCTGTACAGCAAAACAAGGTTCCAATGGAAATGCCATTAATGTGGCCTCCACATTGCCTGCTATACGTCTGAAACGGGACCTGAATATTTAGGATGGACAAGAAGGACCTACCAGAAAGTCCTCCTCACAGAACACTTTCCCGCAGACGTAGTAAAACGCCTTCCCTCTGAGCCGCCGACCTGCGAGAGGAGAGAAAAATGGCTGCTCATCGTATTGGCTGCGCTGGTACATGGCCGGGGGTTTTTATCTTCTGACGGAGGGCCACGCTCCACTGAATGGCACTGAATGGCGTCCATCCCCTCATTCACCAGACGGCCAGTTTCTACAGCTCATGTAGAGCGCCTCTCACAGGACCTGGTGTGTTCCTCAGACTTCACATTCAGGCGTGTACAATCATGCTCAGAAACAATTTAATAATCCTGGGGGGAAATGCAGCACTTTATTTAAAATAGCGCCGCAATTAATTCATAAATAAATCTAAATAACGCTAATGGCATAGATGAGTATTGACGCACATGTGAAATTCCTCCAGGCCTGGAACCAGCCCCTTAGGCAGAAGCTTGAAGAATAAAAAGTTGCCTGAGTGAACTACTGCTTAATACATTATATTAAGCAGGTCTTCGGAATGAATCGTGATTAACTGATTAATAAATGACATCATTTACCAGCTGGTTTGAATATAGTCCTGCAGCACAGTAGCTCCACGGAACAGACATTTGGAGTTCATTTTGTCGGGCAAATAAACACGGCTTAACAGCTCCTTCATTTAATGGAATCGGCGTGTCCCTCTCAGCGACCAGGCAGCGTGATGGCCGGCCACAATCAATGCCACATGAGGGCAGCTGAGCTGGATCTCGCTCTGGATCTCGCTCTTCTGCACCATCCTTCCAGGAGCTGGACTTCCTGTCACGGTCTGAGGCCCTCAGCCTGCACACAGGCCCGGTCCCACAGGAAAGGGGAACATTCCACACATTTTCTGCAAAGGTGGGGGTGCAGCGTTAACCCTTAAAGGCTCCAGACGAGGGCATCAGCCCATAAAGTCCTCACCAAGCACACAGCCAATGAAAAAGGAGATGGAATATTTGCAGATATTTTACGGCATCCCGCCGTAAACGTAAAAATGAACACGTTGAAAATGCAGCGTCAGGGATTTCTGCCTCTTTCAGCACCCACATGGTTACAGATGTCTCTGTTTAGGCAGGAAGCTGAGCCATAGCAACACAATAAAGTGCTACGTTCACCCATTCCAAAGCACAAGTCTTCCGTTTTTATCAATTTACCAATCTAACAGCCACCAGGAGACTGCTGTCAATCACGGAATGAAAGAATGAAGGAGCCCAGGCTCACCTCCCTCCACAGAGAACAGGGCAAAATGGCCTTTCCACAGACGCTTCCCAAGATGCAGCAGTCATAGCTTAAGGCTTGGGTATTTGCCCAATAAAAAAAACGGCACATTCGCTATAATGAACACGTAACCCACCCAAAACCACAAGGCGAGGACAGAAAAACTTGTAAATGTAATTTTCTAGCGTAATACCTTCCAAAGCCTTTTGATGATGCTCTCAACCAGTTGTCAAAGTCCCTTAAAGGTCTCATGACATAAAAATGTCCCTTAATGAGCTTATTTAATAGCAGCAGCTCAGATGGTCAGCTTGGGAACGTAGCCCCTTGTGACGCCAAATGAGAAAGGTTACCGCCCCTTTGTCATCTTTGCCCAGAGAACCGGCGTTGATGACGTAATTTCCGCAAATGCCCCCCCAACTTCTACAGGCCGCTCTCCTCCTCATTTGCATTTAAAGCTACACACACTGAAGCGGTGCGTTGTTCTGCAACACGGCTGGATTTTGGAAAGAAGCTTCAGGTCCAGTGTGAGGGGACGAATAAGAACGATAGAGAAAACAAAACAACATTTTTTAACCGTAACAACTAACTTGCCAGGTGCCACTGTAACACAAGTTATTCGGTCAGGGGTTTTAATCTTGTGGATGATCTGTGTATATGTGAGGAAGCTTTGCAACACCCATATCTTCACAAGCATTAGACTTTTTATTTTAAAACCTGACCCACCATCTTTTATTAAGTGAGTTTCCCTCTCTATGAAGCAACCTGTCTACATTTGGAAGAACAGGAGCAAAGGTCTCCGCTATCCGTCTGGCCACAAGCATCTGTTTCTGTCTTCAGCCTGGTCCACAACCAGCCACACCCAAACCAGATGCACCGAATGAAGGGCCCGGTGACGGATACGGGCTGTAGCATATACCAGGACACCAATGCGGTGTTGGCAAAATAGAAGAGGTTTGATGGGGTCGTGCTAACATTACTTTTTATTTTGTAATGGAAGTGGAATGATCAGCACTTCCCCTGATAAGATGAGAGAGACAGGAAATCAAGCCGGAGCCGTGCACACAACACTCCTCCCTGACAGCCTGACATCAGTGCAGAGCCTACGCAGCATCACAACGTTCTTATTACAGCTGGACAACCAAGCGGACTTCATGAATTATGCAGAAGTGTGCTGTCAATCTAATAACAGGGTGGTGGTAGCCTAGTGGGTTAGACACTCGTATATGAACCAGAAGACCCAGGTTCAAATCCCACTTACTACCATTGTGTCCCTGAGCAAGACACTTAACCCTAAATTGCTCCAGGGGGACTGTCCCTGTAACTACTGATTGTAAGTCGCTATGGATAAGGGCGTCTGGTAAATGCTGTAAATGTAAATGTAATAAAACACGTACTAATGTGCAGAAAACAGTCAAACATGAAAACTGAAACATATAAACATTACAGTGTGCCAACTGTTTTTTTCTAGCATTTATACGGGCTATAAAATGTGAATTTATAAAATATGGATTTTACAATTAAAGACAGACATGGGCTTCTCTTGTCACAAATCCAACAAACTGAGTGGACGTGAGGAGAGGAGCCAGTCTTCCTCAGACAGAATCCTTTACTACAGCAGCATTTAACACCACCTTTACATTGACGTAGTGTATTTCCAGGACTATTCTGGGTCTGCTGCTTGGTCCATAGTCCCTGCTTTCCTTTTTTTAGCATTTACTTCCAGCCTTCTCCTTTTATGGGAATCCAGCTGAATATCACAAATACACCACCATCATCTGAGGGGGTCACAGGGGGTCACTGTACAGAGACCAGCTCCTCGTCCAGACTTCTAGGCTCTTCACCCCCCCAAATAACCAACCATCATCAAGTTACATGATCTCAGAGACAGGTCAACTGCACCTTCCTTCCCCTGGGTAACTGGGGGAAGAGTTTTTGTACCGTGTGGATGAGCAGCAGTGCCGGAATGTCTCAGAAGCGCCAGGGGTCATCAGAAACGGCCCGGTGGCCAGAGTCAGGACCGCGTAAAGACAGTGGCCTGCTGAAGCTCAGCTGGCCAGTCCCGGCGCCACGGAGGAATACAGAGGCTGTGGAGACGAGTCGCTCAGGCCCGTGCACCACCTGGACTTCATCTCTCACCCCCTGAGGCCCACCGGGGACACAGTTTACATTCTTCTACCAGCCGTTACCCAGGACACTCATCTCAGAATGTCCTCAATGGATTTTTAAATATCGAAAATCAGGAGGAGTTTTTATCCTCAGGTCATAGGGATGCTTTTTTTAATCTTTTATTCTGTTTTATTTCTTATAACTTTATTTAGATAACTTTAATAATAACTTTATCTAGAACTATGCTTGAACTAAATCTTGAATGGAAGCAAGAAAGATGTTTTAAGGATTTTATTATAATCTAAAGTGCAAAATCCAAAATTTCTGCAAGAATAATGAACGAACAGTAACCAGTGCTAATGGGGCGTGGTACTTACTGCAGGCGCTGCAGGTGAAGCAGCTGTCGTGGTAGAGACTCCCCATGGCCTGGCACGCCTGGCTCGCTCCGTACACGGCCGTACTGCACTTGACGCAGTTCCCTACAGCACAGCACAGGTTAAAGTTTAAAGTGAAGTGAAGTGATTGTCACATGTGATACACAGCAGCACAGCACATGGTGCACACAGTGAAATTTGTCCTCTGCTTTTAACCATCACCCTTGGTGAGCAGTGGGCGGCCATGACAGGCGCCCGGGGAGCAGTGTGTGGGGACGGTGCTTTGTTCAGTGGCACCTCAGTGGTACCTTGGCGGATCAGGATTCGAACCGGCAACCTTCTGATTACGGGGCTGCTTCCTTAACCGCTGGGCCACCACTGACCCGGTGTGCCGCTTCCTTAACCGCTAGGCCACCACTGCCCCGTCACAGCACAGCACAGCACAGCACAGCACAGGTTAGAGCCCGTCACAGCTAGCGTTCATCCATTCCCCCGACACAGAGAAATGCAGCCATTTACGCTCATTTTAATCTAATCTGATGCTTGTGCGAACCCTCAAAAGTCACACACACACACACACACACACACACAGCGACAGGCGGCGCTTTGCTGCTCAACTGTGTGTGTGTTTATATGTTTGAGCCTTGACATTTCAGCACATTTGACACAGCGACTCGGAAACAAACTGAAATTGGTGCCGGCGTGAATGAAAGGCCCCCAAAAAAGCGACCATATTGTCTGATTACGGGGAGAATTTGCTTGTTTGACTTGGCACAGCAGCCGAAAATTCTGTCCCTCGAATAGTGCAATCGAAGCGGCGAAGGGTTCCGACCACACACTCACACCCTTCCTGCCGCCCTCCCACCACTGACCCTCAATCAACAGGAAGTGGAACGGCATGATGGGTAATAAAGGGCTAAAACACGGGCAGCCGTCTGGCAGACAGATATCACGGCCGTGATAAACAACAGCACACACCCCACAGTCCCGCCGGTGGTTAGAGAGGGTGTGTGTCAGGCATATTAAAATGTGGCATAATGAAGAACTGGAGCCGGTCTGTCCCGAGAGTCCCTGGGCACGTCCGCTGGACAAACACACACACACACACCTCGACATATAGACAAACACACACTCTGACATGACACGTGGACGAGGGCCCCGCCAGCCCACCGACCACGCGCACAACATTTACATTTACAGCATTTACCAGACGCCCTTATCCAGAGCGACTTACAATCAGTAGTTACAGGGACAGTCCCCCCCTGGAGACACTCAGGGTTAAGGGGGATTCGAACCCGGGTCTTCTGGTTCATAGGCAAGTGTGTTACCCACTAGGCTACTACCACCCTGTGCACAATACACACTCAACACCACATACACACACTCAGGTTCTCCTGTCGAGGAGTAGGGGATCAGGAAGGGGCGGGGCCGGCTCTCAGTGATGCTGGATGGTGGTTGAGGGTAATTGGTCATATTTAGTCATAATCTTTCACTGGCAAGTAAACAAGTGATATAAACAATAAACAATATATTTCTAATTCCAAAAGCCCTTTTTCCATAAAGAACTCAGACTCATTATGAAAATCACGTCTTCGTTATCTGCAAATTATCTGGTGCTTTGATTTTTCTGGATCTCTGCAGCAGGCTGATCTTCTGGAATCAAAATAGGTGCAGAGATTATCTGCCGCAGAGATCCAGAATAAAATCCTTCTCACCAAAGCACCAGATCATTTATTATCATTTTTTTCTGGATGAACTGTCAGGAACGGGAAGGGCGGGAAGTAATTATTACACGAGTAAGAATGACGAATAACAGGGCCAGACTGGTAATACTAGTAATTACAGACGATAACGATCAGGAAATCATGACTTAAACTGATCAATAAACTGTGAACAGTTCATTAAAGCCGCATTTTTAAATATTTCTGATAAATGAGATAATCAGTTAAGCGGTTCTAGGCTGGTTCTAAAGCGCGCTCATACAAAAGCAGCTTTGTGGAGGTTCATCTGCGCCTCTCTGTACGCTCGCTCTGCCATTCGGCCAGTTTGAAAAGGGCCCTGATCTCACTGAGATAGAAGCCCTGATCCTGGAAACTGCCCCCCACCCACCCCAGAGGAAAAGGACCAACCAGCGAGAGCCTGGCTGGACGCTCACAAAGGAGCTTCTGTTTCCTCCGGTATCCAGCAAACATCATGTGTCCCAACCGCGTCCCTCCCCCCAGGCTGCACGTAGGTGTTGGTGATATCCATTCGTGTCCTGAAGCTTCTAGAGAAATGTCCACCTTGATCACACAAAAATACATCAAGTCTGGAAGGTTTTACCAATGTGATTAATTTCTGCTGTGGTGCGAACAGCCTTGCGTAACAAGAGCTACTAACAAAGAAAAAAGGAAGCATTTAAGGGGGATATTTCAGAAATACTGAATATCTTGAACCGTCAGGAATGGCTGAGTGGCCTGTTAGTTCCTCCTGTCCAAGATGCATGGCTGAGGAGAAGATGCAGAACAGAAAGGAGCATTGTCAACCATTTCAGGCTATTAAGAAGAAGTAAGTCTATAGCGCCAGTTCAAATAAGTGAGAGTCATTTCATTATGGGAGGAATTCAGGGAATTCCAGAAGAATGCAGCAGCTCTGGATTTGACTCTCTAATGACAGAACATGATGCAGTTTCTCTAAACGGGGCATTAATTAAAAAAAAAAAAAAAAAGTTGAACATGTTGGAAATCTCATGCATCCAAGACACATATGCTGGAATTTTCCGAAACAATACAAGCAAACAAGGAAAATGTCGGTTTGCTAGTTAGCTGTGGGCGGCACTGAAAAGCGCCCGCGGAGCAGTGTTGTCAGTAGGACCAGTGGCACATTGAAGGTTGGTGGATTCGAACCTGCGGCCTTCCAATCACATATCTTCTTTCTAAACCGCGAGGCCACCACTATATATATATATATATAGAAGCTAGAAGCTCTCTCTCTCTCTCTCTCTCTCTATATATATATATATATATATATATATATATATATAATTTTTTTTTATGGGAACTCCTCCCATAATATACATATATATATATAAAAACCGTAAAGTATTGTTTTCTGGGTGACAGAAATAAATAGTTGACCTTGTTCAAGCTATTTGTGAAAATCCTGAGGTTGCATTTATGGCGCATTTATGTTTTTCAGCCTCACTGACACCACTTCCTTTGAGTCGTCCTCACAAACGTTTGTTTTTTCACGTGCCGCTTCCTTTGGACAGAAATAGTTTTACCGACTCAGTATCGGCGGCCCTGCCATCTGGTCAAGCCGAGGAGCAACGTGTAACTACGGAGCCGCGAGGGCCCTTTCGCTGCACCTCCCGCACGCGGATTCTGACCATAACGGCGACTCTGTTCCCCGCTGGAGGAGGGCGATACTCTCACCACCCCAACACCAGCCCCCCGGGGGGGTTTAGTACCCCGTCTGTGATCGCTTGCATCGATAAACTCGGCTTCAGATCCATGAGCCACGTGCTTCGCAGAAAGCTTCACAGACCAGGGTCTGGAACCGACTAACTCCACGTAGAGCCTTAAACCGGCCTTCTTCTCAGCTGGCTTTCAACTGCAAACATGCAATTACGACGCTGGCGAGGCGGGTATAGAAGATAATGGTATATTAGCTCAGGAAGGGCCCATGGAGAACATACTGGTGATTCCATCATAATCAAGATGAGATGGCGATGAGAAGATGAAATGACTATTAGGCTCCTTGTTGATCAGATCCTGCCCTGACTCTGATGGTTAAAATCCAAACGTCACCGCTGCTCCACCACCGAGGACTTCTTCTCACAGAATGTCCATCTAGCAGAGGCTCTTGAGGCGGCCATTGTGTGAGTACCACGCCTCGGGGGGCTCCGGCCCTCCGTAAATTCCACAGACCGTTTTTCTACACATTCCTGCAAGTCCCTCGGCGCAGCAGTTAAGACTGCGAGCTCATTTTCCCAGGACGTCCTGCAATGCGTCCTGCTTCGCTCCAACTGTCACCACATGGGGAAGGTAGAAAAGGTCAAATGTCACAGCCATGTTTTCCGCCATTTATAAGTGAACTGTGGTCTTGTAAGTCCCATTCTCAAGCAGCACCTCCTTTCCAGCGATGAGGCTGAAGTTGTCCAGCATGTTCAAGGCCAGAACTGCTCTCCTGTGGCACCACGTGTCCAGTCCACGTGTCCAGTCCACCCTTTCCCACAGTGGGCACAGCATGCGGACTCCGAAGCCAAACGAATCTACACGCTACTTCATGTCATGCTGGTGGGATTCCTCGGAATCTTCTACAGCAGAAGCAGGATGCACGAGATCTTCTCCATGTTTTAATAGACAGTCGCTAAGAAGCGAGAAGTTGTAGAGATGAAGCGGAGAAGTAAACTGACATTGACGGTCACACACGCACACACACGGAAGTAAAGCCAAAGAGGTCCGTTTGCTCCGGGCGTTCATTTCTTTAACCTTCAAGTCGTGTTTTAATCAAAAGGCGGCGAATCTGCTCTGTTTGGTTTATGTCGTAAAGATAAGACCCCGCCCCCTGCCCCGCCCTCAATTCACCGCCCTCCTGGGATCTTCATGGGGGTGATGAGAGTTTTCATCGGATGCAAAACATATATCAGTGTAAATTGTAATAATCGATACCAGACGCCCTTATCCAGATCGACTTACACAGGGACAGTCCCCCCTGGAGACACTCAGGGTTAAGTGTCCTGCTCAGGGACTCGATGGTAGTAAGTGGGGTTTGAACCTGGGTCTTCAATAGACTACTACCACCCAGTATACCAAACAGCCGAACCCTGAGTGGGAACGTTAAACGGGGTTTTTCCTGTAAGGACCCATGAGTCCCCGCTGGTTCCGGGGAAACGGGGCGAGTCTCCAGGAACGTTGAGGTGACGCCGATCAGACGAGGATTACCAGGAGGACCCCGCACTCACACACACACACACACACACACACACACACTCACGAAGTGTCAAAACCTGAAACAAAGCGTCCCCAGATGGTGCTGTGCTTACCGAAGTAGTCCGCTTTGGGCTGCGTGTCCATCTCCTTCTCCAGGCGCTCGGTGAGGGCGTCTAGTTTTATTTCGGCCGCGGACGTCCTCGGCTCCGGCTGTATATGGAGGGTCTGGCAGGGCAGTTTGAGGGCCCTGGGGGGGGCCGGGGGCTTCGTGCCGGGCAGGCTCTCCGGCCGAGGGCCACGCCTGGAGGTCGGGCTGGAGCTGGGCCTTGCCGGCCGGGTTGGACCCCTGCCGGTTCTGGGGCATTTCGTGGCTCGCGTTCTCTGGCGGGAGGGGGACAGGGTCCTCAGGACCTCGTATCTGGGTCTTGAGGGGTGGAGAGAACTGATGGTGCGCGGACAGAGAGTGCTGGTAGGGTTCTGCGGTCCCTCTGTCGGGGGTCACGGGGTCGGCCTGTCCAGGTTGTCCCCGCGCCCAGTCGGAAGGCGGGCCTGCCGTCTCCTCCGGGCTGGACAGGGTGAGATCGTGGGGAAATGTCCCGGGCGGGCTGGGGGTCTGGCCAGTGTACGAGGGAGGGTCCACGCGTTCGTTACTGTCGTAGTCGTGTCCGTAACCGTACCCTCTGCTGCCGGGAACGTCCTGCCGGGCGTCGTGCGATATGGGACCCGGTATGGGACCAGGTATGGGACCGGACAGGAGGGGGGGCTTGGCCGCCGCTTCTCCTGGCTGCCTGTGGTTGTTGATGGGCGGGCGGTCTCTGGTGTAGACCATGCCGTCCGGTGCTCTGGCAGGACCCCCGTTCTTGGACACGTCCTCCTGGTGCTTTTGCATGTGTATTTTGGTCATTTTGGACGCGAACACCCTCCTGGTTTCTTCAAAGTCCGGGTTATTGGACGCGTCCCTTTTCATCCGGAATAAACCGTCCTTTGACGCCTCGTACATGTTGAGGTCCTCGATGAACTTGCTGGCCTCCAGCCCCAAGTCATCGTATTTATCCATCTTGAGGACAAGTTGAGGACAAGAACTGTTCGTAACTAATGCAACGTGCGGACAGAGTCTTCCGAAATGATCATTACAGGAAATACAAGGAACAACTTCATCTGAACTTTACCGGTCCATCAAATATTGAAAAAAATGATTAATCCTAAATGCGGATAAAATTTTAATTCCACCGACTGGACGACTATTATTAAAAAGCGCGGAATGAATCTGCACGAAATCTGCCGCTACTTATCGCAGTTTGCGGCAGGATGCTGTCCAGCCCCGCTGTCCCCCGCTGTCCCCGCAGTCAAGGTAAAAGAGGAGGAGAAGAAGAAAGTTGGGAGAAGTTGTCCCTGCGCTGGTCCCCGCTCCGAGTCCGCGGTGAAATAGCGGCGGCGGGCGGGGGACAGGAGGCGGAGACGAGGACAGAGTTGACCGTGAGACTCGGCCGGAGACTGACTGCGTCTTAAAGGGACAGCGGACATTTTCACCAGGCGCTTTAATGGAAACTGTCTTCTTTATTATGTGTATATTGAAGATGCGTGAGATTATGTCTTTATACTTCTCGTATTATATTATACAGCATAATACCGGGACAATGAACGGGATTCTGGTGTATTATATACAGTACAGGCCAAAAGTCTGGAGACACCTTCTCATTCAACGTGTTTTCTTTATCTTCATGACCATTTACGTTGGTAGATTCTCACTGAAGGCATCAAAACTATGAATGAACACATGTGGAGTTCTGTACTTAACAAAAAAAAGGTGAAATAAGTGAAAACATGTTTTATATTCTAGTTTCTTTGCTCTGGTTACTGCTTTACACACTCTTGGCATTCTCTCGATGAGCTTCAAGAGGTCGTCACCTGAAATGCTTCTCCAACAGTCTTGAAGGAGTTCCCAGAGGTGTTTAGCACTTGTTGGTCCAGCTCACCCCAAACCATCTGGACTGGGTTCAGGTCCGGTGACTGTGGAGGTCAGGTCTCCACTTTTTGTTAAGTCCAGAACTCCACATGTGTTCATTCATAGTTTTGATGCCTTCAGTGAGAATCTACCAACGTAAATGTTCATGAAGATAAAGAGAACACGTTGAATGAGAAGGTGTCCAGACTTTTGGCCTGTACTCTATATGGGACCAAACAACCCGATCAAAATATGTCTTTTTTTAAAATGACCCCTACATTCCAGCAAATAGCTTCATTACACTGGCTGGTCATTTCCTCTAGAATTAACTGTAAAATAGTTTGATTTGCTCCCTCCCTCTCGATCAGATGCTCCTCTGTGCACATTCAGAGGAAATCGGGCTTTATTCTGTATCTGCCTCCAGAGATCTCTCCTCGGCCCGTTTTTTAAAACCCATCTCCTTCTCCTATTCTGGTGTATTAATAATCCACCCTAATTCAACAACCCAATAAATGGAATAAAATATGATCCTTAATCTGTTTCAGAGGGGAAAAAAACGAATGAACAGGATTGAATTAACTTACAGCCCGGAGTAAGAGGCGATAGGTTTTCTTTACCTTCGTGTCAGTATCATGCCTTAGTTATGCTCTTCTCCTTCATTTGGTGGATTTCCCACAATATCTCACCACTATGCAGCCTCAGATGTGTTGAGAACCAAATACAAGTTAAACAGACGTTGAAAAGAATACGTATTTTTTCATTCGTATGTTCCCCTCAGTGAAGAGTTGTAAGTCTGTGTTGAACCGGAGTCACGCGCCCATGTTAAATTTAGATAAGAACCTGGCTGTGGTCCTATTAAACCCACATAGTTGGCAGAGTAAAACTTCCTGAAGTTTCTGTTACTCCCCCACGTGCTCTTACGTAGCACGTCATATCAAGCACCATATCACGCCCGGACAAACTGGAACGTCCGTAAACGGGTCTGTACGTGCACTGCACCACTGGATAAACTGGACAAACAACGTCAGAACATCTGCGATGGGCAACAAAACCAAACACCGGGAGACTCGGGTTAATAATGAATCGGGAAGTCTGTGTGCTTTGCCGTATTGACGCCCCTCCCTATTGGCTAATGGGAAAGAAACACGCTTGGACTAGTTCGTGTTACGCTGCGGTCTCTGCTGAGACCCTGGGTGCTATTGTGCGCTGAACGTTCGTGGAAACCTAAACAGGGAGTGGTGCCGTAATGATGAGAACACGTTGGGGCAGAGGGTCGAGTGTCCATTTAGAAATGACCTTGAGTGAGTGAGAGAGTGCAACACAACACTTCCCATTGTTGTGAGCCGCTTGTACGTTCAAGGCATGGAGGTGCACAGCATTACAGCATCATTACAGCATTGCAGAGTCATCTTCATGGTGTGAAGCCACAACACCGACTTTCCGTTACTGTTGTAACCCAAATCCTGGGAGAGAACACAGTTAGCGCCAAGACAATAAACAGACATACCATTAAAAAATGACGTGGACAAGTGGGCACAAACCCATTCTCTTGTGGCTGCCTGTAATGTGTTTGCTCTCCATCTCAGAAGGTCGTGAGAACAGTAGCACACTTTGAGGACACTTCTCAGCCGTTATGGAGAAATAGCAGAACCCGGTTACACAATTGGCCAAGAGGGGCGGTGCCCTGAGAACAAACTAATTGCAAACAGACTTCTGGCTCCTTTTCAGTTTTGCTTGTGAATAGACAACTACAAGATGGCTGGTAGTGGGTGGGTAACCCGCTCGCCCATGAACCAGAAGACCACAAAGTCACAGGTTCAACCACCACTTACGACCGTTATGTCCCTGAGCAAGGGGGGGACTGTCCCTTCACCTACTCATCGTCTGATTGTATAAATGAGACGATGAAATGTAAAGGATTTGTGAACGAGATGTTAACATTTACATTTTACATTTACAGCATTTATCAGGCGTCCTTATCCAGAGCGACTTACAATCAGTAGTTACAGGGTCAGTCTCCCTGGAGCAACATAGGGTTAAGTGTCTTGCTCAGGGACACAATGGTAGTAAGCGGGATTCGAACCCGGGTCTTCTGGTTCATAGGCGAGTGAGTTACCCACTAGGCTACTACCACCCTGTTAATGTTAATGGGACAATGTGAAAAGTCATGACGGTCTCCTAAAAATTGTCCCCTCATTTTCCTCCGGGAATTATTACACACGTGACGCAATTTGGTGCCTGTTTTTGTAGTAGCCATGGAAACGCCATACATAGGACGGGTAGTACAGTACGAGGTGTGAATGACTTGCGGTGGTCAGACGAATACGTTACATCGATGTTAAGTACGTTGTTTACTGCTCCGAATGCGCCGGCTTGGCACGGAATGGTCAAGCTGGGTGGTTCCTTGTCCAGAACGAGCCGCTCGGTGTAAGTACGTGTGGGTGGCCGGCAGGTGCGAATACGCTGGCCGAGGCGAGGCTGGACCGGTCTGCGGCGGCTGTGGGGGTGGGGAATGGTCCAGGTGCTCGAGTGCTTGGCCTGCGTGACCCCAAATATCACCGGCGGCCTTAGTTGCGTGTGAGAAAACACGCTCGGCCGGAGCGGCGCGCCAAGCATTCCTCTGGAGCAACGCTATCTTCTATAGGGAGGCAGAGTGAAATGCCAGCCCTGATAAACACAGCCCCCCAACCCAACTGCACCTCCATACCGAGCAGGGCTCGTGACAGACTAGCACATTAGTAACACGTTTCTACTGTTAATCAAAATTCCAGCAATAGAATATCACTCAAGCTAAGGGTGTTGTTTTGTGCCATGGTGGAGACATCAGTATATACAGTACAGGCCAAAAGTGTGGACGCACCTTCTCATTCAACGTGTTTTCTTTATCTTCATGACCATGTACGTTGGTAGATTCTCACTGAAGGCATCAAAACTATGAATGAACACATGTGGAGTTATGAACTTAACAAAAAAATCTTTCTGGCAAGTGTTACTCCAGGATGAGAATCCCTGATCTAGAAGTTAACATGAAATATGAGCAAGGATCTGAATGTCTGAAGGTCATTCAGAAAGGTGGTTAAATAAAGGACAACCAGGATAATTTGATGCACTTCAAAGGGGAAGCTTGTGCTGGAGCTCTGAAGAACCTTTTAAACTGTGTGGAAAGCCAAGAAGTGCCATCATTTACAAGACGCCCTTATCCAGAGCGACTTACAATCAGTAGTTACAAAGACAGTCCCCCCCTGGAGACACTCAGGGTTAAGTGTCCTGCTCGGGGACACAATGGTAGTAAGTGGGGTTTGAACCCGGGTCTTCTGCTTCATAGCGAGTGTGTTACCCGCTAGGCTACTACCACCCAGCTGGAGAAGAGGATACAGAGGGACAAAGGCAAACCACAGCATGATGTTCTGAGCAAATGCATCATGCTTATACAAATATAATAAGAGTATGTTAACAAATTTAGATATGTAATTGTTGCATTATATTTATGCGACAGTTAACAGTTATAAAATACTGGAGTACTCTGTATATTGAACAATGTTTTACACGTGTGCGTACCATACATTTCTACAAAAACATAAATACATATACCTGTTCCTGGGTCTGTTCCCTGACCTTGGCCAACCACAGAAGAATCTGAGCAAGAAATGCTGCATCCAGACTCATGAAAGAGGTTATTAACAAAACCATTTTAGATCTTGCTGCTATGGCCTTCCTGTTCTTTGCATCTGAGGGCCCATTAGGTGTGAGTCCTACTGAGAGCTGAGAGTGAGGAACATGAGAAATGTCAGAGGTCACCCAGTCTCTTGTGCTTCAGCACAACTGGAACAGCCATTATTTTGTTTGTCGCTGTCTGTCCATTCTCTTCCTCCTCCTTTCATGCCCCACCACGCACCCTATAGTCACCAAAATAAATCTGCCATGACTGAGGAAATCAAGCCTTTTTCCCCTCGGTATGGTGCTGTATGATACAATTTGTACAACACATTAAAAGGCTTCAAAAGCATTAAAAGGTCCCCATGGAAGTATGTGGAGTTGATACTCAGACTGCAGACACAGATGAGAAGCAGCGGTGGAGAAGCTTGGTCCGTTCTCCAGTCTCAGGACTCTGGATGACCCATGAACAACAACAAAAATGCTAGATTTAGCAAGAGAAAGAGCTGAAATGCATCAAAATGCATCATTTGGCAATACTGGCTATTTTATGGACCAACCAGTGGTGTTCAGGAGTTTTTGCCTGGTGCACTTGGTGCCCCTTCAAAAAAAAAAAAAAAAAAAAACACACAGAAAATGGCCCATAGCGCAATTTGCAATTCTTCCAAAGTAGTTTTGGCATTTATTAATATGTCATGAATATGATCAACATATATAACCTTCATAAAACATAAACCCAGAATGTCAACAGACTATAAAATTATTATCATATTCACAGTATAAGCAAGAAACAGAGGTTAAAGATTTAAATATTGATGTTTGAAATGTGTCTGTATAGCAGTGTGTGTGTGTAAGTGTATGTGTAAGTGAGTGTGTGTGTGTATGTAAGTGTGTGTGTGTGTGTGTGAGAGAGAGTGTGTGTGTGTGTGTGTAAGTGTGTATATGTGTGTGTGATTGTGTGTGTATGATTGTGTGTGTGTAAGTGTGTGTGTGTGTATGTAAGTGTGTGTGCGTGTGAGTGTGTGTATGTATGTGTGTGTGTGATTGTGTGTGTATGTAAGTGTGTATGTAAGTGTGTGTGTGTATATGTGTGTGTATGTGTGTGTATGTGATTCTGTGTGTGTGTGTGAGAGAGTGTGTGTGAGTCGGTGTGTGGGTGTGTGTGAGTGTGTGTGTATGTGTGTGTGATGGTGTGTGTGCGTGTGAGTGTGTGTGTGTGTGATTGTGTGTGTATGTATGTGTGTGTGTGAGTGTGTGTATGTATGTGATTGTGTGTGTGTGTATGTGTGAGTCGGTGTGTGGGTGTGTGTGAGTGTGTGTATGTGATTGTGTGTGTGTGTGTGTGTGTGTGTGTGAGTCGGTGTGTGGGTGTGTGTGAGTGTGTGTGTGGTGAATGATGATAGGGCTGCTCAGAAGGTCCCTTCTTGAAGACTGTACCAGGAACGTGATATGAGTGAATCATCTCGACGTGTTGTGTGCACAGTAGGTGAGCACCGTCTGGCCGCGTTAAAAGCTCTCACCAACAAAAGAGACCCTCTCAGCTCCTGGTGCCTCAGGAGGTTAAAACCAGAATCTGCAACGCTGATGTTCACTCACAAAAAGAAAAAAGAAACCTTTTGAGTCTCAGCAGAAAGCTCACGGCCGCATGTTTCTGCCATTTCTCAGATCAGAGGACTTTTGGCAGGACTTCTGAATCTCTCAGATGTCAAGGTCGATTTCGGCGATGCCAGTCCGACAAGTGTGTCTGTTCCGGAATATAATGCAGGTGCTGGAGAAGTCAGACGGAGGTCTTATTCTGCGTTTAACCCCCAGCAGGCAGGAGCGGCGTTTCTCAACACTGCGGGTGGCCAGTCCAGCAGAACGAACGAGAATGGGGGCAATAAAGCAACGTTTCAGGATGAAAGGTGTGAATGTACAACATGCAGAAGTGTAGAGTCTGTAAAAGTCTTCCCTGTGAACAGGCAAGGACTAGAATAGCACAGCACTCAATCAGCCACCTACAGAAATAGCCCGGCTCATTTAAACACCACGGCCCTGCGGCACGGCTGGTGCCAGCGCGTGATGTCATGGAGGTGATAATATTCTCATATCAGAAAATAAAACAAAAGGCAATCATCACCTCTCATAAACATCAGATTTTATTCGACAGCACAGAGGGGAGCCAGTAATATTTTCCATTCAGACGCATGACCTTCTTAACAAAGTTATGGTGAGTAGAGAAATATTTCTTAGACCATACATTTTATGGATTCATTTTAAATAAATAATAAGAAAAAAGACATCAGAAGCACAATTTTGGTACAGACGGCAGTTTAGCCCCGTGGCCGTGCCGGCTTTACTCCTCCACTAGGAAGTTTATGAGAGCAGTCCTGGGTGAAAGGATGGCTTTCTTGATTATACGTTCCCCAAGGAGATGGACGCCAAGCGGGCTGCCCAGCACCAGCTCTCGTACCCGGTCGGCATCTTGGGCCACCTGACGGGGCACCGTCACCGTCCCACAGGCCCTATTATTTATCTGCAATCACAGAAAACAAGACAGGAAAATGTCTTAGGGTCATAAATAAAAAAAAAAAACATCTGAGATTTAAGAACTACAGAAGATGAGAAAGTTGAGCTGTGTCTTCTCTGCATTTAAAAATGATCGTCACAGTTAGAGCCCCATGAATCTCTGAAATATGCCCGTTCCACCAGGAAAGGAGAAATCCATTAAAGTCTGCTCATTAAGTAGATTCAGTTTGATCAAGAAATGAGCAAATATTTAATGCAACAGTTAACATTAAACAACATTTTTGTCAGATAAACGATCATAATCATTACAGTAATTAGCCTGTAATTAATCAAAGCCTCATTTTTACAGGGCAGTGTAGACAAACAACTTTATAACAGAATTGCGTAAAAAGATTATGCTTTTTCACACTTCTGGCAATATATTAACTTTGACTTAAAAAAATTCACTCCGGTTCCCTGTTTTTCTTGACAGATAAACAGCGGTTTTCAACTGAAGTGAATTAAAATCATTTGTTATAAAAGCAAGTGGAGGAAAAACATATATTCTTTATATGAAAGGAAGGCCACACGGAAACCAGGGCGGTTTCTCTTCTATGCAGGTGTTTGAGGAATGTGTTGCATTTTTCTTTTCGTAAACCAGCATGAATACAGTACAGGCCAAGTATGGACACACCTTCTCATTCGACGTGTTTTCTTTATTTACATGATTCTCACTGAAGGCATCAAAACTATGAATGAACACATGTGGAGTTCTGTACTGAACAAAAAAAGGTGAAATAAGTGAAAACATGTTTTATATTCTAGTTTCTTTGCTCTGATTACTGCTTTGTACACTCTTGGCATTCTCTCGATGAGCTTCAAGAGGTCGTCACCTGAAATGCTTCTCCAACAGTCTTGAAGGAGTTCCCAGAGGTGTTTAGCACTTGTTGGGGTCCAGCTCACCCCAAACCATCTGGATTGGGTTCAGGTCCGGTGACTGTGGAGGCCAGGTCTCCACTTTTTGTTAAGTACAGAACTCCACACGTGTTCATTCATAGTTTTGATGCTTTCAGTGAGAATCTACCAACGTAAATGTTCATGAAAATAAAGAAAACACCTTGAATGAGAAGGTGTCCAGACTTTTGCCCTGTACTGTATGTGAAAGCTCTTGTGTCTATTTCTGAGCATGATTGAAAATGAATGTGTATGAAAGCATATATAAATAATGGGTGAAAGCAACAGCAAGCGCACTGAGGAATCAGGACCCTGTCATTACAGGCCCCGACGAACAGCTAACCCCCGCCACAGTGCTGCGGGGATTCCCATAAACGCGAACACGCCCAAACAGCAGCAGCGCCAGGCTCACCAGGACAGGTGCCAACAGCGCCATGCGTAATGGTGCCACAGTTCAGCCGGGCCGTGGTGATGGAATGTGATGAATAATGAATAAAAGCCGCTTTGATCCGTTCACCAGTCCGTCTGGGACACTCGTGCTCGTGGGAGCTCCTGACCACATGAAGGGGAAGTGCTTGTGATGGCAATGAAAGGCAGATGGTATAAACCTCCATCTCTGGACATTTCATACATCTGGCTTGCTCTTTACTGGCAACACGAACCCATTATGCTGAGGGTATGTCTATTTATGCCTGTGCTACATTAGTACGTGTGTGTGGATAGAAGAGACTGTGATTTGTGCCTGATCATACGATTGTGAAGATACAGTGCGAGACAACACGAGACACCGCACCCCCCACCACGCTGGTGTTTTGTGTGATGGGGTATTTGACCGGGTTCATGCTTCAGGAC
This sequence comes from Denticeps clupeoides, assembly GCF_900700375.1. Lineage (NCBI taxonomy): Eukaryota > Metazoa > Chordata > Actinopteri > Clupeiformes > Denticipitidae > Denticeps > Denticeps clupeoides. The sequence goes on along the minus strand of NC_041711.1, from coordinate 33,393,317 downwards.
ACTCTGATCCCCTCCGTTGGGAATTTTCAGGTCTTTGATCCTGTGCAGCTGACTCCACATGCCAAAAGCAGCTGGACATACACACACACTTTAAAAAAAACCCCACACGCACTTTTGGAATTCCACCGTCTCTGTGTGCAGGGAAACTAGATAATCTAGATAATAAATGGATAATAGTATCAGTCCATGGTCTAAGCAAGAATTTGTTCCTCAATGGAGTCTTAGTATGAATGTTCTGGCACCGCCATGCTAATTCATTGCTATACAATGCCATAAAGCAGGGAAGAGCCGTATTTGCTGTGAATGTCCCTCCCAGTAAAAACTATTTGATTTTAAAGAGGACATTTTGCGCACAAGCACAGGCTAGAGGCCTTCAACATGAATACACTGTGAATACAAAGCAGAGCAGAGAGCGCAGATTACATTTCATTAGTCTTTGATCGAGAATAAAGCACACCAAAACGGTAAGATCTAGTTAGGTGCGAGTTGGCGTGTATTCGTGACCGCGTCGACGTCACCACTCACCCGCACAGACACCTCCACACTATCGGGGGTCTGGAGGTACTCAGCGTCCACGGTGGGCCAAGGCTGCTGGAGCACGTCCCCCTCGCAGGAGAGCTGAATGCTCTGAGGGTTCTTTACCTGGGTCAGACCTGGAACAATAAAAAAAAAAAAGAACCATCATCAAGCTTATCATCATCATCATCATCCTCTATAGGGGGCCAGAAGACACAACCCAAACTGTCTCTCTGTACGCTCAGTAAAATTAGCTGCGACCTTGCTGGTATGAGACCCACACGAGGCCTCCAGGAAGGATATGTTTCCTGCTCGCTTTTGTGTGACTGCATGTACGAGTGTGCACGTGTGTAAAGGAGCACGATCCATGCCAGCAAACACACACAAAACACGCAGACAATAGGTGTGGAGTCCATGCAGTTTCAATGCAAACAATGCCATTCTTGTCCTGCAATAACCTACACATGAACATGCACGCCATATGCAAGCTCACACTCGCACACACACACTGTTTGTGACAGGTTTAAGTAGCGCACTTGGAACAAAAGCCACAGTTGCCCACCAGTAGTCACAATTGCACACTGTGACACATTTCAGAACACAGGCAAACCGATACAAACATCCTGTGGACTCTCATCTCACACGGTCCCCCGACACGATTATCAGCGAGAGGACGTCAAGCTTGAGTCCAGGGGGCTCCCTGGGTGTGTGCCTCTCTGACAATAGCTGGATGTGACAGAGGCGAGGGACATTCCTCCAAATTTGGCCGCCCGGGTCACTCACTGAGACCTATTCCCCCATTTCACCAGTAAATGGCGCCTGGCGTACATCTCAGTCTTGTGTTTAAGCGGCAGAAATACTGGACAGAGCAAACAAGCAGACTAACGGCAATCTGAAGTGCCTGCAAGGTTCCGTCATACTGCAGGTCAGGTGTTCGAGAATTTGCCTAAAGCTCAGGTATGATATGATACTGTTTGCTATGATCCTGTCCTGGAGTCAAGCGAGGGTTTCTGAAGAGCAGCTTCTGCATAATGAACAACAACAAAGTGCAGGAGGGACGTAAAACGATTCCGGGAGGATTACGTTTCTGCCTCAGATGAAAGAATCTCCTGATTCTTTACAGAGGATAAGCACTTCCTGCAATAGAAAAGAAGGGACTTGACCTCCCATCACATACAAAAACAGGACCTAAAGATATCCATTAAACATAGACTCAACAAACAGATTCACGTTGTAAAATGCTTCTGTTTTAGATTTTGCTTCCTCCAACGTGGAAAAAAGCTTTGAATAATACCGTCATATTGAAGCTGTTTTCCTGGCTCTGTGTTAGAGGAGTAGGCATGCTCGGCCCATGCAAAGACAGAAGGTGGACTCACAACTAGAATGTGTGTGTGATGTCCCGCCCTCGGTGAGTCCCCACCCTGTGCCCAGAGTCTGGGGATGGGCTCTGGCAGCCGTGACCCCACTACTAATCGTGCATGAAAAGTTAGTGAGTGAGTGTTTAATGTTGGTTTCGATGTTCATTTAACACGGTCACATGCTGACGTGCAGAACATTTACACGATGAAAATGCCATCACTAAGTGGCACTAAGTCTGCTGCCAGTGAGTTCGGCTGCCAATAAGCATTTCTTATGGTGAACGTGACAAATAAAATCTGAATCTGGCAGCGGACACCTAGCGGGAGAGGAAGTGGACTGCTCCTCGAGGGCCTTTGATGGCTGCCCACTGTTCACAAAGGGTGGCGGGTTAAATGCAGGGGACACATTTCATTGTGAGCACCATGCGCTGTGCTGCAAAAACAATCACTTTCACTAAGGTGTCTGAAAGACTGTCCCCCCACTTCCCATAGACACATTCAAATAATTCTCCTCACGTCTCCTTCCCTCAGCCAACATTCAGATAATTCTTACATAACAAGAAATACAGATCTTGGCAAAATGCATGGAATGGAAATTCAGATAACTTGAATAACGTGTCCGGATTTTTCACTGAAATGAAAACAAGCTTCCTGTCCTTCATCCAGCTCCCCTTTCTTCTCCTCTCTCTGAAATGTTTATAATTTGTGACCAACCTTTCCAGAGCTCAGAGGCCAGGTGAGGAGCCATGGGAGCAGCCATCACACACAACGCTGCCAGGGCCTCCTCAAACTCCACGCTGTGCAGGACCACACGGGCGCTGGCTGTCTGCAACGAGAGAACGAGACCGATGAACTCAAACTGTTCCCAGAACTGTTCCCTGCTGGACGTCGGTCTACAGGCCCATTATCTGAGCACCAACACAAGACAACATCTCTGGAATGTGCGGACCCCCTGCCCCCCCGACTCACAGAGAGAGTGTTGGTGAGCCCCATGAGCCGGGAGATAGCTGCGTTCAGCAGGAAGTCCTCTGTGAAGTGACCTGTGACCTGGAACGAGAGCAGCATGCATCACTCCAAGTCAACTCCACACTGTTATTTCCCATTTTCCTTCCCTATTTTTCACTCCCCGGCTGTTGGGGCCAGACAGCAGCACCATTCCTCACTCAGCACTACGGTTCAAGTCTAGGACACTGCATGTCACCAGGCACTTCATTACTGCCCCAAAACG